>NC_056734.1:373836246-374063147 GCF_019279795.1 Protopterus annectens | reverse complement strand
AGTGGAACATCAGTGCCTGACTATAGCGTCACCTATCACTAGAGTGTTGGGTACGTTATGCCTTATGGGCTGTAGTTGAGTGGCACACTGAGTATGTGGACTGTGTGTCATGTGGGTTGTGTTGGGGGGGTGGAAGTTGCTTGCATTTCTGCTTTGGAGGTCTCTGGGCGGATTAGTACAGAGAGCCTCCGCGAATGTAGGTGTGTGTTTTGTGGTTCTGTGTTTGTGTGTTTTGGTGGTGTAGGTTTTGAGGGACTATGTGATGTGTGGTGCGGTGCAAGTGTTTACCTTCTCCTCTTGACTGTCTAGGCCTGTCTTTGGTAAAGAGAGCTTTGCTTCCAGTTTGGCTATAGAAGTGCATCTCTCTCACAGGTTGTAGTATTGGGTGGTAGGAGGAGGGGGTTGTCTGTGTACATGAGGCAATTGCTGCATTGTCTCAAGATGCCCAGATTCATCAGGTAGACGGGAGACAACACTGGGAGGTGACCTTTAGACATGCTTGAATAGGTGCTTATTTATTAAGTACCAAAAACTGTTTTCCTCTAGACAAGTGAGGAAAGTTGAGTGCTGTAGTAATCTGTAGCTTATTTAGTGCTTACAATGAGTTCTGAACAAGTGCTGAGATCAAAGTAACAGATTAGTGCTAAAACTAAAATGCTGGCTAGTTGCAAGGGAAATTTTGAAAAACAGACTATTGCGCCAGGAATAGTTTAACCCCAGTTAAGTGTGTGTGTGTGTGTGGGGGGGGCTTAGGAGCTCACAAACAGTCCTGGACACAGCAAATCCGTATCTGACCTGCCACAGAAAAGGGGGGAAGCAAGCTTAGAATTTTTTTTCCAGTAAAGTGGAAATGGAGAAAGCTGGAACAGACGTTAATTCAACGTTAAGAATCTGAGTGGGTTGGCCTTCACAAATGTTCTCTATTAGATTGAGTGAACTAATGACACTAGACTGGGAGGAGTGTCACAGATCAAATATACAGTATGGGCGGGCAACTGCAAAGCCACCAAGTATAAACACACAACACTAGGGAAGGTGGGTGGGAAAACATTACAGTTCCTAGCTGTAGCCACTAAATGAAAGTTTTAAACAGATCAAGGAGCAGACTAGAGAATGCTTTTAACAGACAAAAATGCACATAAAGGTTCAGACAGCGCAATCACAAACAGAAAATACAACTCTCAGTATGAAAAAGCAGTTTACAGTTAAGTAATGTTAAAACAGTACATAAATGCAGTGAAACAGTAAAAAAAAAAGCTTTATAACAGTGCAAAAATATAGTAGATCAACTGAATAGCACAATTATAAGCATTTCAGAAGTGCAATTCAGTGAAATAAGTGTAAGACATAACTTAGCCTGCTCTTGGAATCTTAAGGAATTTCCACTTATGCAATGTAATCCAGAGCCTGACAATACAAGCAGAGCCTTTATAAGACACTGTTTATATAGCAGTAAGAATGGAAGAGTTGGGAAGATCAGATTACTCCTCAGCCCGTGCTATTACCCAATCACTCGTACTACAGAAGGTCAGGAGGCCTTGTTACTCTCAGTAATGAAGACAATCAGCAGAAAATGGCTGCCAGAAACGCACACAAAACTTCCAGCCTACACAACAGGCCTCTATCAAGATTATGCCACCTGAGCAGAACACAGAAACCTCACTTTTAAAAGCATAGAAAGAACACCCACAAATAGAAAATCCAAGTCTCAGTATGAAAAAGCAGTTTACAATTTAGTAATTTAAATAAAACAAAAACAATTATAGTAATGCACACTATTACAGTTCCTAGCTGTAAGCCACTAAGTGAAAGTTTTAAATAGATCAAGGAGAAGACTAGAGAACGCTTTTAACAGACAAAAATGCACATAAAGGTTCGGATAGAGCAATCACAAACAGAAAATACAACTCTCTGTATGAAAAAGCAGTTTACAGTTAAGTAATGTTAAAACAGTACATAAATGCAGTGAAACAATAAAAAAAGCTTTATAACAGTGCAAAAATATAGTAGATCAACTGTATAGCACAATTATAAGCGTTTCAGAAGTGCAATTCAGTGAAATAAGTTTAAGAAATAACTTAGCCTGCTCTTGGAATCTTAAGGAATTTCCACTTATGCAATGCAATCCAGAGCCTGACAATATAAATAAATAAATATATATATATATATATATATATATATATATAAAAATATACGTTTATCTACAGAGAGAGCTATATAGGTCATACCCTTATCCACCTATGAGGATTCAGATGCAAAGGATTCCGTTCCCTCTTCCTCCCCTCCAGAGGGCTTTTCTTTTGGTGAAACTTTGCATACTTTGAGACTTTCAGCTGGGAATGCCAGGACTATCCACAGTCCAAAAAAAAACTCAGAATTTTTGGACTTGCCTCAGCACAGGCTTCTAGCTATTCCCTTTGTACTGGATATTGTAGATGTCTTCATGGAATCCAGTCTTACTCCTGATACTTTACCACCTGCTCCTAGAAAGTCTGTCATGTACTACGGAGTACCTGACTCTCTCAAATTGCTCTTTAAGAATCCCACTGCATATCCAGAGACCATTTCTCAGGGACCTAAAGGTATTAAGGCTACTACAGCCAAAAATCCTACCCCTTTAGAGAGGGATTCTAGAGCTTTAGACAGATGGGGTAAGAAGGTATATACCTCTACAACTCTTGCCATTAGGGCTTTAAATTGCCAGTTTCACATGTCGAAGTACCAGCAGCATATTGTGGAACTAATAAACAAAAAATGTTGCTTCCAGATTGTACAGAAAATAAAGATTTCGAGACTTAATGCATTCTGCAAACAAAGTTAGTAAACATACTTTGCAGTGTGGTTTTGATGCCTTATAAGTGTCTTGCAGGGCTGCTGTCACTGGGTCTGTACTGAGATGGCATGCTTGGCTGAAGGAACAAATCTTGCCAGATCATGTCAAAGCAAAATTACTCGATGCTCCATTAAACCAGGAACGTTTGGCACAAAAGCAGAAGTTCTTAAAATATGCAGAAAAAGCTAAATCTATGCAAGCTGTGAAATGTTTCTTACAGGTACAGGCACCTAGATTCAGTAGGCATTGGCCTTCTTAAAACTGGTCCTTTCCAGTCCCTCCCAGGCCTTCAGTCCAAACCCAGGGACAACAGACCACCAAAGACTATACTCTCAGGGTATGCAGAGATGTAAACAGTACAGTGCTGCCACCTCAAAAATGCGGAGTGGTAAACCACCCCCTTTATGGAAAAAGTTCACAATGACTTGTCTGTCATCCTTCCCAGCCATGCCCAAGTACTTGCTCCCCTAGGAGGAAAACTCGCCCTGTTGCAAAAAATTGGATGTCCATTACCCAGGACTGATGGGTTTTAACGTTGTAGGGATACGGATTCTATTTCTACTCACTGCCACCCCCCAAGCGGTTTGCCAGACCTCACTCCAAACCAGTGGGCAGAGGCTCAAAAGTAAGTACTTTCTCCTCTTAGTATCAGCGCTATTCAACCTGTTCCAGTAGAGCAAAGGAGACAGGGTTTCTACTCCAAGACTGTTCCTGGTGCCCAGAAAAGAGAGCTGTTGGCGCCCTATCCTGGATCTGTCCATTCTCAACACCTTCCTGGTGATCCCAAAATTCAAAATGCTTACTACAACAGTGCTTCCTATGCTAGCCAAAAACTCCTTGCTAGTCACCCTAGACTTAAAAGAAGCTTATTTGCACATCCCCATAAGGGAATTTTGCAGGAAATTTCTACGTTTCAGGGCAGGCTCTATGCATTATCAGTTCTCTGTACTTCCCTTTGTGAATACCCTGGGCGCAGTAGATAAGCCAAAGTGCCTGGCTCCAGTCATTGCATACTGCAGGCAGAGAAATATTCAAATTTACCCATACTTGGACGATTGCCTGATTCAGGCGGACAGTCAGGAATTGCTACTTCAGCACCTCGCATATGTAAAGAGACTTCTAACTTCTCTGGGGTACGCCATCAATGAAAATCACATCTGGTGCCCAGACAAAAGATTGTATTCCTGTGAGGAAGGTTGAACACAACTTCCCAGATGGAATTCCTCACTCTAGAAAAGCAGGTTTATTTGACAAACTACTTCAAACTAATGGCCACCAAAACCCAGCTATCTGCAAGAAAAGTACTGCAAGCCCTAGGATTGATTGTCTCATGCATTCTACTAATTCCATATGCAAGACTGCATATGAGGAAACTTCAGTGGTACTTAGTCTTTGGTTTCAACATTCTCAGGACCTGGAAACACTGATTCCCATCATTCCTTGTCTAAGGGCAGAGTTTCTTTGATGGGCGAGGCTTGCAACCACAAGGGAGTCCCTTTCACTCAACCCCTCGCTGCCCAACCCTGACAACAGACGCATCAGACTTTGCATGGGGGGCTCACATGGCAGGCAACTCCATTCAAGGCAAATGGAGCCCAGGACAAATTCACATGCATATCAATCAAAAAGAAATGTTAGCTGTACAGAATGCTCTGACAGCCTTCGAATACCTTATCCTTCCAGGACAACTCTTAATAAAGACAGTCAGCACCACATTTGTGTGGTAAATAAGCAGGGGGAACTCATTCCTACCCATTCTGCAGGTTAGCCATGGCCCTGTGGAACACAGTCTTGAGCAACCAAGTGCACCTTCACCAAGCATTACCACTTGCCTGTCTTTTCTAAATCCAGAGCTGGATTTCCCACAGTAGGCTTACAAGGCCTGCTAGCCAGCCCTAATTCTTGACTGCTTCCGCCCTTCCTCAGCTTTAGGAATCAACCTAGGTGTGATGACTGCAGCAGTGAAACACGAAGAACAAGTACAGTTGTGTACACCTACCATAAATGTAATGTTGGAGTGTATTCACTGTTGCAGTCCTGGTTACCCTCCCTCCAGCCCCGTCTTTTCTATGCTTTATACCTATCCTGTTTTTGACCATATCTTATGGCTATGGTATTTACTTTTTATTTCACACCATGTAATTGCTTCGTATTTTGGGGGCTCCTGACATCTGCGGCAAAATCTGATGTAATGATGTCGGCTGCATGTTTTATACCCATGACGACTTGACGTCATGGAAGAGGCAACAGCATCCGACGCAGAAATCCCAAGACTGTGGTATTCGGGCTGACTGAGGGCTACCTGCAGGCAGATAACCTAAGTGTGATAACTGCAACAGTGAATACACTCTAACATCTACATTTATGGTAAGTGTACACAACTGTACTTTATGTGCTCTCTTCAGCCAAAGCCTGACTACCAGCTTCGTCCCAGCTGAGCGGAGGACAGCCACTGTCATCCCCTTGCACAAGGGTGGAGTGTCCACTGATCCAGGAAATTATAGACCCTTCAGCCTAACTAGCCTGATCTGCAAGGCCATGGAATGGATTATTGTGGACCTCATTAACAGGGACATTGGCAGCCTCCAAACACTTGATCTCACTCAGTTTGGCTTTGTCAAAGGGGGGTCATGTCTGTTAAATTTGGTAGACGTCTTTGAGACAGTCTCCAAAGCCATGGACGAGGGGAAGACTGTACACACTGCCTTCCTTGACCTGGCCAAAGCCTTCCACACTCTGGCATAATAGATAAACTCCCTCAACTAGGCATCAATCCATATGTTACCAGATGGGTAGTAAACTGGCTCACTGATGGAACCCACCTAGTCAAAATAGGGGAAGCCACCTCAAGCAGTAGACCCATAACAAGCAGCTTACCCCTGGAATCGGTCTTGGGAGGTCTCTGCTATTTGGGATGCACTTCTCTGAGGTGCAAGCCAAAACCAGTGGGCTATGGCTGACCAAGTTGCAACCTGGGCATGGTCATCAAGTCCCCTAGTGATGTAGATCTCCAAGAGGGTCTCACCGAAACAAATGACTGGTGCCAGAAACATGGCCTCAAGCTGAGTACCAAAAAATGTATCTTCATCCTTTTTGGGGAGTTTGACGTCCCCACAAATTAAAGCACGCAATCAGTTGTGAAGGATTAGGGCACCCAGGTTGATAGCAACTTGACTTTTGACCACCATGTTGTTTATGTTGTACGGAAAGCTTTCTACATGGCCCACCTCATAAGTAAGAGCATCTCTTCCAGGGGCAAGGATGGCATAATATTCCTATATTCTTCCCTTGTAAGGCCCTTTAGTGAGTAAAACGCCACTTTTGGCATGTACCTTGCAAAGCACATGCAGCAGCTGGAGACACCACAGAGGTTCCTCCAGGGCCTCATACATGTGCCATACACAGGCTAAAATCCCTGCCCCTCTACTCAGTTTTATGTAGACTCTTCAAAGATGACCTCTGGCATACAAAGCCATCTCAGATGCCACCTTGATGGGACTGCTGCATATCTGCAAGTCAAGCTCCACTCAACCCGCACGTGTGACCTCAACCTGCTCTGTGACATCAATAGGACTTGTTGGCGGGACAGATTTGTGTCCCAGAGACTCCCCCCAACTCTGGAATAGACTCCTTCTCCACATCAAGCAGAGAACCTCATTATCCATTTTTAAGTGCAACTGGATAACTGGATGGGAAACCGAAAGTACACCCCTGGGATTCCACTTGTGTCCCTGCTGGACAAGGGGCATCGGGTGTTGACTTGTCTAAGCATGGGGTAAACTCTTGGATAGGCTTATAAGGGCCTTTGGGCCAATAGCCTCATAACTTCCTAGATTGTTAGCTGGGATATAAAAGTTATGCTGTTATGTAGTCCTATCTTGCCGTAATTCTTGCTGGATGGGTTCAGAGCCGATATTCTGCTCCGACTTGGCTGATACTAAAGCTCGAGAGCTTTTATGGTCTCAAGGCTAACCCCTATCCCATAGTGCCTCACAGCAATTCCTCAGATCTAGTTTACCGCAAAAGCTTTGAGGTTGTCTCCTTACTGGCTCATTGGCTAAGTAAAAGATTTATTTATTAAATCTTGCTTTTTTTCTGCTTCTTTTTTCCTTATCTGGACTATTTTAGTCTTTAGCTTGTGTGATTGTACTGAGTGTTTGACCCCTATTTTGCCCCCATAGGATTGTACAGCCCGTTTCAGTTAGAGGGCCGTAGTTGCCCGTTTAAGTTAGAGGGCCTTTCCTCCCTGTGTGTTTCATATAGAAAAAAACAAATTTTTCCTTCTCTATTTTACTGTTCTTGTCTGTATTATCATTAGATAGTAATTTAGTATAGTTAGTGTTGGTTTCTTTCTAGGTAGATTCTTAGTTTGTTCCTGTTAGCATGTCTGAGGAAAAGGACAGAGAACACAAGGACCATCACCCTTTGGGGTTTAAAAAATGTGATAAATGTTCACAAAAGATGTCTTTGACAGGCAGTCACACTAGTTGTGTGTACTGCTTAGGCGAAGCTCACTTGCAAGAGCCCTGTACTTTTTGCCTTTCCTTCTGTACCAGGGTCTTGAACGAGAGAAAACATAAATTGATTGATAGTGATCTTATGACCAGTTCCTTCCAGGAACAGCTGGAACTTGGTCAGACAGCTTCTAAGACTTCTAAACGTAAATCTTCGGCTCCAGTTTCGGAAACGTCAAAGTCCAAAGCATCAGAGCCAAGGAGTTCTGGCTCCAATTCAGCTTCTTCTCTATCTGAACCGTCGGTCTCTTCTGTGCCGAGGCAACCTTTGGTACTGAGACAGTTAACCGACATTGACCCTGTCTCACCTACTTTGAGATCTCTTATTTTGGGGAGGAGGAGATCTTCTGTCTCCACCTGATCCTCCAGGACAGACTCAGATGAGGACATCGAGCAGGTGGTGAAGAGGTTGCCTTCTAACCCAGCTCTGGCAAAAAAATTGGCCCTTTTGCAAACTACTGCTGCTCCTCCAGCTGCTTTGCTCTTGGAGCCATTCACTTCAGGTTCTTCGGTATTGTATCCGGTTCTGGGGATTTTCCCTGCTTCCTTGGAACTGATTACTTTATCCTCAGCGGCTCAATCTGGATCCGAGGGATCTGGGAGCCGACGCCCTCGAGTAGACTCAGAGGGGGATAGTCACCCTGGGTTTTTTTCTAAACCGATTCTTCCTCTCGGTGCTTTGGCACGACTCAGCTCGATTCCCACATCTGTTTGGGAGCCATTCCCCCTTGCTTGGAGCCGACCATCCGTCTCTTTGAAGCGGAAGTCTTCGGACCGGGGCGAGGGGGGGTGGGGGGTCTTTCGAAGCAATAGAGAAGGCTTTAATCCTCTGCAAAAGCCATACCTTTGGAACCTATGTCCCATCAGCAGGAGGCAGTAACCTTTTCTCCCCTGCCACCCCCACAGCGTAGGGCATAGAGACTCACAGCTCTTAGGGGTCATATCGCGGAAAGCTTGGACCTCCCCAGACACAGTGGAGTCCATCCCGAGGAGGCCACACAAATTCATGACTGGATTCATGACTGCACCGGGAAGGTAAGTCCTTTCTTACCAAAGGAGTTCCTGTTGATGCTATGGTGGTAGCAGTGGCCACCAAGAAGTTGTCCAAAACATCTTCTGATATCTATCCTAACAAGGAGTCCAGGACAATGGATAGGTATGGGAAGCGTATCTTCTTTTCAGTGGCATTTACTCTAAGATTGCTGAATTACCTTACCCATTTCATTCGACTTCAGAGGGATCTCCTGAAGGAGTTTGGAGATGCCCTTCAAGGTTCAGTAGCTCTGTGATCCACGGATAAGGTTTCTGCGCAGCTCTCCACTCTTACGTCGATAGCCAACTCCTCCATGAGGCTGATATTGTATGCAGTGGACGGAGCGAGTAGGGCAGCCGTAGTAGGAATCTCTCTTAGGAGACATTCTTGGATGCGTCTTTGCAACTTCACGGAATCCTTTGCCTTCCTTCACCAGCGTCCCCTTTGATGGTTCATCTCTTTTTGGACCTCAGGTGAAAGAGACCTTGACCAAGTGCGAGCAGGAAGGGAAAAACCTTATCTGCTGTCTGAGTCCAATTTTCCCTTCCGTCTAGACCCTATCCCAAGGGTAATACAGGAGGAAAAATGTGGTTCTGTAAATCCCAAAAAGGCTTCCCTCAGGCACAAGGTCAGCCCTCCCCTAGGGGCAGATATAATGGAAGACGCCGTTGGTCCCCAACACCAGGGAGATAAACCTTCTCAGATCGTCCCCTCCATTGCCCCTGAGCGATTGCCCGACTGTTTCTCTCTGTTCTCTCTGGAGGCAGGCGGGGGTAGTCTTATTGCTGTACCCAAATGCCTGGCAACATCAGAGGTAAACTCGTTGCTGCAAAAAAAGTCATCCAAGAAGTCCCCACAGAGCAAATAGGATCCGGAACTTACTCTCGATTCTTTTTAGGTCCAAAAAAGACAGGGTACCTGAGATCAATTCTAGATCTCAGCAGACTCAAGTCCGTAAAGGAATTGAAGTTCCGAATGATCACTCTGCAGTCGATATTTCCCTTTATCGGGAAAGACAATTGGATGTGCTCAATAGATCTTCAGGACGTGTACTTCCACATCCAAATGGACAGGCGCTCCAGAAGACACTTGTGCTTCCAGCTGGGAGCCAGTCATTTTCTATTTCAATCACTGCCCTTTGGCCTCACTACATCCCCCAGAGTGTTCACCAAATGCATGGCAGTGGTAACTGCTCACCTGAGACGTCAAGGATTCCAGGTGTTCCCGTACCTTGACGACTGGCTTCTCGCTGATACTACCAAGCATCAACTCCTCAGAACCAGGGACGAGAGACTATCCTTGTGCGCCAGTTTGGGCATCACAGTCCGCCTAAAAAAATCAGCCTCATCTCCATCGCAGCACACTGTATTCTTAGGCTCAGAAATAGACTTGACCACCATGTCAGTAAGACTAACACCAGAAAGAGTAGAATCATTACGCAGCCAAGTCAGATCCTTGCTAAACAGTCACAAAGTTCAGGCCAGGGTAGTCCTTCAAGTCCTAGGGGACCATAGCTTCCTCCATTCTATTAGTTCCTCTCGCCAGTCTGCACATGAGAGTACTTCATTGGCTACTATTTGCCCAATGGTCAATGCAGGATCTTCCGCTGTCAAATCAGATTCTTATAACAAACACCTGCAAGAAGGATCTGACATGGTGTTTGCATACGGAACCACTTCTTTTAGGTCGTCCTCTTGTTCCTCCTCAAGAAAAGGCAGTTTTGACCACTGACACCTCCCAGATGGGAGTGGGGCATTGTCTGGGAATGACAGTCCTAGGTACTTGGCAGAACCACGAGAATCACTTGCATATCAATGCTCTGGAGATGAGAGCGGTGCTATATGCGTTGCAAGCACTTCACAGCTCTCTCCCCATTGGGGCAGTCACGATTCAATCAGACATGTCTGTTGTGTGGTACATAAGCAAGGGGGAAACCAAATTTTACCCACTTTGTCGAGAGGCCTTAAGAGTTTGGAAATGGGCGATGGACACTCAACGCTTTCTGGTAGCAATGCACATCCCGGGAGGTCCAGAGTGATAGCGTCAAGCAATTCTCATGCCTCAAGAGTGGTCCCTGAATGTAGAAGTTGCGAAAGAGATCTTTCACAGATGGGGCCAGCCTTGCTGCGACCTATTTGCCACACACCTGAACACCAAATGCAGCAGCTACTTTGCCTCAATTCCCCGTCTGGGGATGTTGCCCAGGGATGCTCTAGTCCACAGTTGGCCCCCAGGGCTCCTTTATGCCTTTCCACCTTTTCCTCTCATTCCAAAGGTAATACAGAAAGTGAAACAGTTGAGTACCCTGATCCTCATTGCTCCTTACTGGCCTCATCAATCAGGTTTCCCTTCCTGTAGCCCTACGTCTTGGAGGAACCATGGATTCTGAAACCATCACCAGACCTCCTGATTCATCAATCGTGGCAGTTCTATCCTAAAGTTGACAGCATGGCTGCTGCAGTTCCACGCATAGCCAGGTGCATTTCCCTTTCACAGTCAGTCAAACACATTCTGATTTCTTCCCACAAGCCTTCCACTAGGAAGTTATACTCCAGCAAATGGAAAAGGTTCTCTATTTGGGAGGTAAACCAAGGTTTAGATCCATATACAGCTCCTATAGATTCTAATTTGTCCTTCCTTGTGTCCATCTTTCATGAAAAAGCTGTGGCTGCTACAGTTAAGAGTTCATTTAGCTGCTATTTCTAATTACCATTTTGGCTACATGGGAAATCCCATCATGTCCCACTCTTTGTGCAAAATCTTTTTGAAGGGAGTTCTCCTTCTCAGGCCTCCAATCAAACAGCCACCAGAACCCTGGGACCTAAATTTAGTTCTCACATCCCTAATTTCTTCCCCCCTTTGAGCCCTCTTCTTTAGATCTGAAATTATTATCTTGGAAAACACTATTCTTAGTAGCCATAATTTCTACTAGGAGAGTCACAGAATTGCAAGCTTACTATTTGACCTTGCATTGTTTTCCACAAGGATAGAGTCTCACTTAGGACTAACCCTACCTTTCTTCCCAAGGTATGTTCAGAACATAATCTTAACACTACTATTGAGCTACCAATGTTTTTCCAAATCATTCTAATACATCTGAATACAGGCTACACCAGTTGGACGTCCACAGAAATTCTCAGGTTGTACCTACACAGGACTAAAGAATTTGGAGTATCAGATCAATTATTTGTTTCCTTTTCGGACAAATATAAAGGCTTGCCTGTTTCTAAGGTTACCCTTTCAAAATGGATTTCAGATTGCATTTCCTTTGCTGATCACTGCTAGCAAACAGTTACCCAACAAAGCTAAAGGACACTCTACAAGGGCAGTATCAGCTTCATGTGCCTTTAGATCTAGGCTCCCAACTGATACTATTTGTGCAGCAGCTACTTGACCAAGACCACATACCTTTGTCACTCATTACAAATTGGATTTGGCCTCCCGGGGCAGATCATCCTTTGGGTCCACTGTGCTGAAGAGTCTCTTCGCTTGAACCACCTGGGATAAAGGTGCCAGGGACACTGTCCCATCCAGCAAGAATTACGGTGAGATAGGACTACGTAACATAAAGAAGGTATGTACTTACCATAACGTTCCATGTTTGTAGTCAATCTCGCCTACATTCTTGCATCTCTCCCTCCTGTCCCCTTCCTGTTCCGGTTGTAGTTGTCCACCTAGTTTCATAACTATTAGGTTATTAGGTTATTATTGCTTTCTTGCAAACAAGCTCTGGGGAATTGCCATGAGGCACCATGGGATAGGGGTTAGCCTCAAGCCAGTAAAAGCTCTCAAGCTTTAGTATCGGCAGAGTCAGAGCCAAATATCTGCTCCAAACCCATCCAGCAAGAATGTAGGCGAGATGGACTACAAACATGGAACATTATGGTAAGTACATAACTTCTTTTTATCTTTTACCGGTTCTAGATGAATAAGCTGTTCTCTGTATGCGCAAGAAAGTCCTGAGTATGTACTTTGACTACTGGTTTCTCTTTTTTGGGTTGTCCAATCAGCAGATAGGATGAAGATGTGGAAGGGAGCCAGAGCTTTGTGAAGCTAGCCAGTTGTTTCTTGAGCATGAAGCAACCCATGTAGCAAAAAGGCTACTGCAGCAGTGAGGAATTCGGGCATCTAGTTTTATTGCAAGTGCAACTTACAATTGTACAGTCTGAGAATCATTCATAAGGGCCACACCTGGTAGTGGGATTCCCTTCCTCCTGTTCTGGATCATATGGTATCTCAAGGGAACCCTGTTCCTCCAGATCAATTAAAAAGATTTTACTCTGCATTTCTGGTGCTAAATAAGAGGGGAACAAGGAGACCTGGCCTAGATCTTTCTTTTCTAAACCTTCACGTAGAGTCCAAAGTTCATAACACTCACTGCAGTCACTGATGTCCCGACTGAGTCACTTGCAGTATTCTTCACAGATGGGTTGCAGCTTGCTGATGTCCAGCTGGAGTACCAAAACTTTACCTTTATACATCCGGGCAATGACTTCTCCTTGTAGTAGGCTGGGTGTAAAAACAGACTTGCGTACAAGATCCTCAGACGGTCTGGCCTCCAGTCCAAATGCAGATTGTTGCCCCCAACTGACTGTAATCGCTTGGTCACTAGGTACAGTTGCTTCGCTTGTCAAATCAGGTAAGTACACCATTGGGGAAACCTTCTGTTTTTTGTCCGTTTCACTTATAATTGTTAGATGTCAGCACGTAGGGGTAAATGTGAATACTATACCTCTCAACTGTAAAGATTTCCGCAGAATGTCCAGATTTTTGCCTCATATTTTTAGAATGTTTCTCATGAAATTGTGGTTTAATGGCAAATCACTGGCAAGTGTTTTGGGGTTGAATTTAAATAGACAGACATTTGAGTTTCAGACTTCATACCCTTCAGAAAAGTCATGCTAAATGCAAAACCTGTTCCATCAACTTTCTAAGTTTGTAAGCGCAATATTTACTGTCCCTATTTCTCTCTGAGGGTGAGAGGTACGGTGTGTACAGTAGAAAAATTGTATAGAAAGACTTGCGCACTAAGTGCCTGTCCTGTCTAGACCCCGAGCACGACTAAATCCTGTTCCATCTACCAGTTGTTCATTCTGAAAGCCCTCCATTCTAGGCTGTCCACTCTTAATACTTGAGTGCCAGCATCTGCAACGCTTGGCACAATCCACTGTCAGAAGGCCTGGACGTAGGCCTCCTGCCTAAGAAAAAGCTTAAACCTTAAATTCAGCCGTTGTCCTCTTGGAATCAGACGTATATGCTGCGGTGGTAGAATCCACAGCATGCCCATTGACTTCTCATAAGTCCTCTGAGACCCTGCCGGAGGTTGGTATGGCTACTGAGGCCTTGCATATGACTGAGTCTGCAGAACTGCATGTCAGTGTCTGAGGGTCCTTGAGGAATTCCTCAGACCCTTGTGTTGAAAGAGACTTCCAGAACCGCCTTTGAAATGTGTCCAGATTCAGAACCTCCTAAGCTTATTCAAGCAGACATCACCTCCTAAAAAGAAAAAACTTAAAACACTCACCATCTTGTTCTGCATCCAGGGGAAAAAGAATGGTTTAATTTTTCTCAGGGGCCCTTCAAGACAGTCATATCTTTAAAGCCTCCTTCCTTTGTGACTTCTCAAACCACTCCACATAAACAGACCTTAGATTCCTCTTCCTCTGAGGAATCTGATAGGGATTCTGAGCTTACCCTTTGAGTGTCCCAGTTACAGATCCCATCTGATGCGGGTGATTCACATTCTCCAGTCTCCCCACCCCACCCCCTGAAGATGCCTCCTTTGGAGACACCTTACAGAGCATGATGAAACATTTTGAATGGCAGTCCAGACGTGTTTGAGGTGCAGAAATGATCCTACAGTTTAATGGAGGTGGGCCCCCCAACTTCTTCTCTTTCCCTCTGTGCTTAAGGCTTACCTGGAAGCTTTTCAGGGCAGTTCTTTGGCTCCTGTTTCACAGCTCTGTGCTCCAAAAAGGCCAGATCGGTTCTGTAAAGTTCCTGATTAACTCCATTTTCTCTATAATAATCCTGTGGCAAACCCAGGTGCAGTGTCCCTGGCTTCAGACAAACCTTCCAAGTTATTGTCCGGCAGTAATGTTTTTCCCAATGACAAAAACAGAGCAATGGACAGGTGGGTACAATAGTGTACACTTCCTACACCCTAGCCTTTAGGGATATAAACAGTCAAACTGAAATTACCAAATGCTTGCTTTCAGTGTTGCAGTCCTTATGCAAAACCTTCACAGAGCCACAAACACCAAATTCAAAACTGCTCATGCAGTCATTAGTGGCACAGACTTCTCAAGTAGCCAGGCACAGTATAAAATGTTGCTATGATGCTGTGGATGTCTCTTCCAAGGTGTCAGCCACTGGTTCAGTGATTAGGTGGTATGCCTGGTCATGGGGCCAATCTGTTCCTGAAGATCGTAAAGCTAAAATGCTTGACTCTCCATTAAATGCAGCCTGTGAACCAAAAAGGCGGTTGTCTCTTCAAGGCTTTACAGGAACACAGGGTAAGACTATGAAAGACTGTCAAATCCTGCTGTGCACTGTTCCAACATACCACAGCAATTATCTGCCTACTTCACTCACTAGAACTTTCTCTTTATTTTTTGTCTGTGAAATCTTAACCTCAGACAAGTGGGTCCTAAGCATTATCAAGGAGGGTTACTTCATGTCTTGGGAAAACTGCCTAAATCCAGGGGGAATTCCTTCCCCTCCTCCAGACGAGATGCGCCACAGCCCATCATGCAAGACTTAACTGCCCCAGGGAAACAGAGATAGTTCCTCATCCTGTGCAGGAGAGAAATTTTATTCAAGTGTCTTTCTGGTTCCCAGAAAGGAAGACCATTTGCGGCCCATCTTGGATCTTTGTAGGCTAAACACCTTTCTGAGAGTGCCCTCCTGCAAACTCAGCTGCCTACCTTTTTCTCCAACCCCCAGAATAGAGGGGAAAGAATATTGCACTCTTGAGGCATTCACGGATGACTGAGGTTTTACCTGGAAAAGGCTAAGGATATCAGAAAAATGGATCGACTGTTTATCCTAGCCTGGAGTCCATAAAGAAAACAAGTTTCCAAGCAGTCTGTTGCTTCCTGGATTTCATAGGCTGTTTCCTTCTAAGGCTACTCTCACCATGGAAAAACTTTACCCTCCTGGCTAAAAGCTCACTCCAGTCGAGCAGTAGCTTCTTTAGGTAATTTCCACAAAGGAGTGGATATCAGCACCTTTTTAGAAGCAGCTACCTGCTGATCTGTTCACACCTTCACAAACATTGTTGGACGTTTGTCTCTGGGTCCAGGACTGTTTGCCAGAACTATTCTGTCCAACCACCTGGACTCCTCCTCAACTTGATCATCTTTAACTTACTACCCTCTTGCTGTGCAACTCAAGGAATCACCCTTTTGTAAAGAGTACTGCAACATTGACTCAATCAGAACCTAGTACAGTTGTAAAAGCTTACCATAACAGGATATGTCCTACTGTTCACTGTTGCAGTATTCCTTCCCGCCCACCTTTTTGCCTTTTTCAGTACTTTTCTTCTCAATGTCATTAACACTATGCCTTACATTTGCACAGACATGCTCATTATCACAGATCTTTATTTCTAAGGGGGAACTTCCTTACCCTGTTCAACCTAAGCCCCTCCTAGCAGACTTTTCCCTTCCTTGTGTTTCTTCAGGCTGCTGCTTGCCTGGAAATGGCCTGAGGATTTCATACATGCACCTTTTTTTATTATTATACCCTGGATGCATACGAGCTGAGGGCATCGCCTGGACATACAAGGGTAAAGCTTTTGGTACTCTGGCCTTTGTAGTAATTCTAGATTTAAGTAATGCTTGTCATATTCTACTTCTCGGTTATTAATATTGTATTTCTGGTTTACATTTTCAATTTTCTGCCTTAAACTTTGGGTTACAGCTACAGTAGTATTTGCGAAGTGCATAGTACCGGTAATAGCTGTGTAAGTTACAGGACATACATAATTTCCATATTTAGCACATCTTTCCATATTTAGAAAACGTTCTTTCTTTTTTTTCCAGACTCTAGCTGTCAAGAGTATCTTTCTTGGGGGGAAAAAAGCTGTCTGTGATGTCAAGTGAACAAAGAAATCCTCTTTCATTCCATCTCACAGGGTAGTATTTATAGAATGTCTTCAAGAAGCATCTGTGATGTGATTTTTCTTCCCATCATCACAAAGTGGAATTTTCCAACCGGGCTCTTGACAACTACCACGGAATCTGTTGGGATTCTGCTTCGTGACTTCGACTATTTTCATGATTTCTTTAGCCAGTCTTCACAAGAGAAATATTCAGTGGTGGTTCAGCTCAGTTTGGACCTATTACTAGCATCCTCTATCCTTTCAGATCCCAGTGCTAGTGTTTATGAAAAGGGAGATACCCTTGTAGGTGAATGTTATCTCGGAACCCAGGTCTTCCTTTTTCTGTTCCAAACCCTACTCAGCTTGCAGTTTGAGATGCCTCAGACTTTGCTTGGGCAGTTGTATCTAAGAGAGAGTCAAGGGTCTGTGGAACAAGCAGGGAGATTGACTCTGATCTTATCCCTTTGCAGATGAGCTGTGGTAGCCTAGGAACTAGCAACTCAGTACATTCTGTCTCTCTGGGCTACTTGCATCCTGCCAGAGCTGAATGTCATAGCAGACGAGCTGAGCAGGACCACAACAGACCCCCCTAGTGAAAGCTTTATCAAGGGGTAATCCAGGCATTGATCCAGCTATTGGTAATTCCTGAAATGGATCTCTGCCTCCATTCACAACAGACAGTTAAAGAAATTCTGCTTCAGGACGCCTTGCACAAAGGCCTGGAAGACTTGCTTTCATTCCCATGGATAGTTATTTCTGTATGCATTTCCACTCTTTCTTGTGATAACAATTGTTTTTATAAGGGTCCAAAGGACTCTTCGGGGATTATTTTTGCAACCTCATTTTGGACGAGGCAACAGTGGTTTTCTCCTCTTGAAAAATGGCCATGGACAATTACTACAAGTTTCCTCACAGGTTGGACTTGCTCACACAACACAAGGAGTTGTTGATCTACCCCAACCTTCATTCTCTTCAACTCCCTGCTTTGGTTGTAGAATTTTAAAGCACCTGTTTTCTGAGTACATGCAGCAGGTATTAAAGAAGAATAAGAAACCTGCTACTAGAAAATCATGTTTGGCTAAGTGGAAAAGACTGTCTGAGGTGCCAAAGTGGGGGGGGGGGGGGTTCAAACCTCAGGCACCTCTGGGTCTGCAGTATCTGAGTTATCCCGTGGGTTTTTTATGCGTATTAAGAGTCGCGTGCTCCCCATCTGTACATGTTCAGCATTTAAATCTCTGGTGCAGTAGCCTAAACTATGTAGATTGTCCTGCTAATGATACGACTACTGGCTTTCAAAGCTTAATAGCACCTTCCATGTGTCCCACTCCTGCTGTAGGGCTCCACAAGAGCTGCATAAAAGCAGTGGTTATGTTGCCAAAACTCCAGAGCTTCCTTGCAACTGAAGTGCACTCCCTCTGCAGACTTTGTGGATCTGATGGTCAGTGATCCTTTAAGGCTGGACAAATAAGTATTCTGGAGGAAAACCTTCCACTCCTTTTTTTTTTTTTTTTTTTCTTGAGGAAAGCACTTTACTTTGGTTGGCTGTTTTATGCTAGGAAATGTTTTTATGGACTTAAGTTTTGCAAGTGAATTTACTTCAGAAATGCTTGTGTGAAAATGCGTAAAAAAATCTGTTTTACTAGTTTTTTTGTGGGTGGTCACTGAAAGTTTTTTACTTCAAGACCTAAAGTTTTCTTTTACAAGATTTACTGACTCTACCAGGCTTATCTGCCTTTCAAGCCCTCTTCCTGGCTTAATTATGGAGCAGTCACCAGTGTCCTTTGTTCTTGTTGACAAGAATTAGAGGAGGCTTTGGATATCAGGCCAGTTCCCTCACTACCTGAGCTGCTGATGGATGACTTTGTTGGCCACATGTGGATGTTCCTGTTTCACTGTTGCATTCCTCACATATGGGTTATCCGACTCCCGGTAGTCCTCAGTTGACCCGAATACCAGAGTCCTTGGTATATGACGGCTGCCGCCGGTTGTAAAATCGATGTCAGTACACCAGGTGTAAAGGGAGGCAGCAGACGCCATTTCCTCAGTCTTTCTTGCCGCGGAGCCCGAAGCAGATGCAATTGGCACTAGTGCCGGTCGGCCGTTTACCTTCCTTTCCGACTACCAAGTTGAAGACTCCTTCAGATAAGTACCCCGTTGGAGAGCCTCTCTTCTTGCTTTAACGAATGTCATATAAAGTTAATAACTGTCTTGCCTGTGGAAAACAGATTCCGCACCAAGATTTCCATTCCTATTGTATAACTTGTTTGGGCCTTGAGCAAGACATCCCTAGCTGTGATCTCTGCGCTTCCTTTAACCCGCGTACTATACGTTGTAGAGCTAAGATTTTGTATAAGCATTTCGGAGTCTGACCTAAGTTAATCGGTATGGCGTCTTCTGGTCTCCCAACTTCGGATATGCCTAGGAAATGCAAAGACACGGACCGCGACAGGCCTAGAGTTAAACCTACTGACGACGCACTGGTGAAATTGGTAGTCAGCACAGCGGTACTCAGTGAGGTGCTTTTGCAGCCCCTGAAGTCCGCAGATTTTCTGCTGCAAGCCTCTGCTGAGACCTTTACGGAGTCCTCCATGCCACAAGCTGTTTCGTCTTGAGACCCTCCGCCTGTCGCCGCCTCAGATGGGTCCGGAGCTGCTTTGCAGGCACCGGCTTCTGACTCCTCCTTCTCAACATGAGACCAGAATCAGACCGACTACCTTATTTCAGACTTCTCCAGTTGCTAGGCCTCCTGAGTCCCTCCGGATTGCTAGTAAACCTTCCAGCTGCAAACCTACTCACAAGCAGGCGTCTGCCTCCCCTCCTGTACCTCAGTCCCAGTTGGTTAAGATGGTTGGTGATCATCTTTCCCTGATTAGGGGCTCTCATCTCCCCCCCCCCCCCTTCAAAGAGGACTAGGGAATTATGTCCTGCTGTTTTGTCTGTCTCTGATTCTGAGATTTCCAGCATGTCTGCTGGTGAAGAAGGAAATTCTCAAATTTTTTCTGGTTTTGAGGATTCTGATGCTGTGGACTCTATCCCTTCTGCCTCCCCTCCAGAGGATTTTTCCTTTGAGGGTACTTTGAATACTCTTAGGGAGCATTTTAAATGGGAATGTCAGGATTTTCCACAGTCTAAGAAAAGCAGCGGGGAATTTTTAGATTTGGCACAGCATAAGCCTCTGGCTATACCTCCAGTTTTGGAAGTTGTGGATGATGTTTTCATGGCAAATTCTTTAACTCCTAATTCTGTTCCTCCTGCCCCCAGAAAACCAGATAAAGAAGAAGAAATAAGGGATCTAGGGACCCAAGTTAGATTGGCAACATGGTTATCAAAGGAAAGCTGACTAAGTGGTTAGAAAATCCTTCTGTGTGACACATCTGATCACAAAAGGGTTTGCATCAAGATCTAAGGATGTAATGGTGCCCCTCTACTCTTCCCTCATCAGACCCATTATGGAGTACAATGCACCAATCGGAATGTACCTGGCTAGACATCTCCAGCAGCTGGAGAGACCACAGAGGTACCTAACCAAGAGGATTACTGGCCTCAAACAGTTGCCCTTCGCAGCACGATTGAAAAAGCGAAGACTGTTCTCTGTTGCATACCGCTTTTTCAGAGGCGATCTCTGTCTACCGTACAGAGCCATGTCCATCCCAGAATTGTTGAACATGCTCTATCTTAGCAAAACCAAATCTACTCGAGCTACACGCTCTAGGGATATAAACCTCAACACAACAATGAATAGAACATGCTGGAGCGATAGATTCCCTTCGCAGAGACTTCCCTTACTATGGAACAGGGTTCTGATCTACATAATACAGAGCCCCTCACTATTCCTCTTCAAGAGGAACCTTGATGAGTGGATGGGTAACAGAAAGTTCACACAGAGGATCACACCCAACAGCACTACTAGATAGGGGCCAAGGGTACTAGCTGATAGTACAAGGGTCTAGGGAACTACTAAAGGGGGCGGTGAATACCGCACAACGTGGCTGGGCTAATATATGCCTTCGGGCAGATAACCCAGTACCAACCTATGAACCTATATAAGTATTACAGGGTTCCTGAATCTCATCAGTTCCTTTTTAAAAACCCTACTGCTGATCCAGAAATTATTTCTCAAGACCCCAAGGGTGTTAAGGCTACTATTGCTAAAAACCCTGTGCCTTCTGATAAGGAATCTAGGGCCTTGGACAGGTGGGGTAAAAAAAAGTCTGCTACTGTAACTCTTGCCATTAAGTCTGTGAATTGTCTCCTTCACATGCTTAAGTATCAGCAGCATACTTTGGAGGTTATTAAGGCTAAACTTGGTGATATTCCTTCCATGACTGAGAACAAAGATTTACAAGACTTAGTGAATTCTGCCACTTTAGTTAAGTGTTCACTTCATTGTGGTTTTGACACTTTGGAGGCGTCCTGCAGAGCAGCAGCCACTGGTTTTGTAATTAGAAGGCATGCTTGACTCGGGGAGCAGCCTCTTTCTGAACCAGTCAAATCTAAATTGCTGGATGTTCCTTTGCACAAGGACAATCTTTTGGGTAATAAGGCTGAGGAGGTACTTATGTTGGAGGATAAGGCAAAATCTATGCAAGCTGTAAAAGGTTTCTTTCAGGTTCCGCCGCCTCTGTTTAATAGGCATTATCCTTCCAAGAACTGGTCTTTCTCTGATCCTGGCAAGCAGGGCCGCTCTAGGCCTAGGGGTTTCAGATCTTCCAGAGGGCAGGCTTCTGCCCCTCAAAGGGCTAAACAATGGCATTCTTCTGCTAAATCAAGGAGTTCTAAACCAGCTTCCCAAAGCAAACATTCTCAGTGCCTCCGGCCTTCTGCCTACCTCTGCGGACCCTGGGTTTCCTTTGGGGGAAGGTTAGGCAGGTTCGCAGAGGTGTGGTCCACCATCACAGACTGACTACAAATGGGTGCTCGATATAGTAAACAAAGAATGTTCTTCATCTCACATTGCTGCAGTCATAACCTGTGGGTAGTTCGCTGTCCTCGGTCGGCCTGAATACCAAAGTGTTAGGCTGGCGTCGGTCATGGTCGCTCAGATCTGACGTCAGTACGCCGTGGTACTAAAGCGCATGACCGACGTCATATCCTCAGTCTTTCTTGCCGCATGGTCCGAAGCAGAAGCAGCGTTGGCAAGTGCCGTTCGGCGTCCTGAAATTTTCATATTCTGAGTTTCAGACCGAAAACCGAGTTGGGCTAAGTACCCCGTTGGGGAATATTTTTGTCTTTTCTTGCCTCAGTTAATTCCGGATGTCAGAAAAAGTAAATAATTGTATTTCTTGTGGGAAACAGATACCTCATAGGGATTACCACTCTCTCTGTATTCCTTGCTTGGGGCCTGAGCACGACGTAGTCGGGTGTCGCTTTTGTGCTAGGTTTAATAAGCGCACCATTAAACGTAGGTTAAATTGCGCTAGGCTTGTCTTCGGTAAGCGGTGTAATTACAATATGCCGTCGGATCCTCCACCCGCTACCGCTAAGAAGCGCAAGGAAAAATCGTTAAAGTCCAAGCAGGATGAGTCGTCCATTCCGGACGCCGGTTCTTTAGAAACTACGGTGGAATCTGTGGATCCAGCCGAGGTTTCGGTTGAGTCTCAGGGGGAGCCTTTAATATTGCAAGATGTGGCCTCTCAGGAGTCTGGTCAGGCTGAGGGGGCCTCTCAGGTTACTGTACTCCCTTCTTTGCATAAGTTGGTTAGGCCTTCCCCTTCTGTCTCTAAGGTACCTTCCAAGGTCAGGCCTGGTTTGTCTTCCTCTGGTGTCAGTCCTAGTTCTGCAGGTTCTGTACCTAAAAAACACATGCTTAAAATGGCAGAAGATTTGATTAGCTTAATCAGGGGTTCTATGCCCCCTCCAGATAAGAGGCCTAGGGTGGAGCCAGAGGTGGAAAGTTTGGAACATGCTTCAGATTACTCAGAGTCTTCGGCTGAAGACATTCAGGATTTTCCTCCTTATTCTGATTCAGATGCAGAGGATTCTAGTCCTTCTGCTTCTCCTCCAGAGGATTTTTCTTTTCAGAAACCCTGCATTCTATGAGGGAGCATTTTAAATGGGAAGGTCAGGATTTTCAGATTCCGAAAGAGGCTTAGGGAATTTTTGTTTTACCACAACATAGGCCCTTGGCTATACCTCCTGTTTTGGATGTTGTTCAGGATGTTTTCTCTGAGGCTTCCCTTAATCCAGACTCTTTGCCTCCTGCACCGGTTAAACCAGATAGGTATTACAGAGTACCAGAGGCTCATAAATATTTGTATAAGAGCCCTAGGGCTGACCCAGAAACTATTAGCCAGGGACCTAAGGGTGTCAGGGCTTCTGTTGTAAAGAATCCCGTTCCTATGGATAAAGATTCTAGAGCTTTGGATAGGTGGGGTAAAAAAGTGTATACCTCTTCCACTCTAGCAATGAGGGCTTTGAATTGCCAGTTTCATATGCTGAAGTACCAGAATTTTCTCCTTACTCAGTTAAAATCTAAGGTAGATGCTTTGGCAGAGGGCATAGAGTGTAAGGAATTACAGGATTTGGTGCATGCCTCTGATCAGGTGGGTAAGCATTCTTTGCAGTGTGGTTTCGATGCTTTACAGGCTTCTTCCAGGGTGGCTGCCACTGGATCAGTTATTCGTAGGCACACCTGGCTTAAGGATCAGAACTTGTCAGAGCATGTTAAAGCTCGAATTTTGGATGCTCCCCTTCAGTCTGAAGTTTTGTTTGGTACTCCTGTGGAATCAGTCTTGAAGAAAATGGAAGACAAAGCTAAGTCTATGCAGACTGTTAAGGATTTTTTGCAGGCGCAGCCCCCTAAGTTTAGCAGAAATTGGCCTACTAAGGGATGGGCTTACCCTTCTGATTTAGTCTAGGGGCAGATCTAGACGTGGTAGGGGCAGAGCTCAGGGTTCTTTCAGGCCTAGGACGTGGAGTTCCCCTGCACAATCTCCAAGTGAGGGCAGGGGCCAGTCCTTTCGTAAGCAGACCCAATGACCTGCATCTTCATCTGCCAGATCCTTCCTGTCTGGCAGCTCCTCTAGGAGGAAAGTTGGCACTTTAAAGACAAAATTGGTTTTTAGTCACCCAGGACAAATGGGTGTTGGACATTATAGACCGAGGCTACAAGTTTTATTTCCACACATTGCCTCCTTTCAAAGGCATGCCAGACGTTCCTCCTCAGCAAAGGGCGGAGGCTCACAAACAGATTTCTTTACTTCTTCAAATGGGAGCTATACAGCAGGTCCCTCTGTCAGAAGTGGGCCTAGGATTTTATTCTCGCCTGTTTCTTGTACCAAAGAAAGGAAACACTTGGAGGCCAATTTTGGATTTGTCTATCCTCAACACATACCTGGACATTCCAAAATTCAAAATGTTGACTTTGCAACAACTTCTGCCTCTGTTAGGCAAAGATCACTGGATGGTAACTCTGGGTCTCAAAGAGGCTTATCTTCATATTCCTATCAGGCCCAGTTGCAGGAGATTCCTGCGTTTTCGGGCTGGGACTTTACATTATCAGTTCTCTGCATTGCCCTTTGGCTTATCTACTGCGCCCAGGGTGTTCACAGAGGTTCTGGCTCCGGTGATAGCCTTCTTAAGGTTAAGAGGAATACAAATTTATCCTTATTTGGACGATTTCCTGATTCTTGCTCAAGACAAAGACAAGCTACTTCACCATCTACGGTATGTTATGGCAGTGTTAAGGTGCCTAGGGTATTCTGTGAACGAAACAAAGTCCAGTCTAGTACCCTCTCAGGAGATGTGCTTTCTGGGTGTGAGACTGAATACAGCCTCTCAGATGGCATTTTTGACCCCGGACAAGCAAAGAAATCTTACGCTTTACTTCCAACAATTGTCTCTACGGTCCAGGCTGACTGCAAGGACAGTCCTTCAAGCCTTGGGGTTCATGGCATCTTGTATTCTGGTGCTTCCCAATGCCAAACTGCATATCACGGAAGCTACAATGGTATCTCAAAAGTGTATGGACTCAACACTGCCACGATTTGGACACTGTCATTCAGATAATACCTTGCATTCAAAAGGAATTTTTGTGGTGGGCTCAGGAATGTCACCTAAACAAGGGACTCTCTGTGACCCGACCAGAGGCGAGTCAGATCTTAACGACAGATGCCTCAGACAAGGCTTGGGGAGCACACCTCAATGGAAAATGGGTTCAAGACATGTGGCCTGCCAGACTTCAACATTTGCATATCAACTTGAAGGAGATGTTAGCGGTCCAATTTGCATTGATGGCTTTCAAGGATCTACTTCACCCAGGACAAGTGTTGATTCAAACAGACAACACAACTGTCATGTGGTACATCAACAAGCAAGGGGAACCCATTCTACCCTCTTTGCAGGCAAGCTATGATTTCATGGGAGACTGCTCTCAGTTTGCACCTCACTCTTCAGGCAAGGTTTCTGCCAGGAGCACAGAACTCCTTAGCGGATGTTTTGAGCAGACAGATGGTGGATCCCCACGAGTGGAAGTTGGATCCTCATGTATTTCGACAGTTGACAGTGATTTGGGGGACTCCAGACATAGATCTGTTCGCTTCTCCACTAAATTTCCAGTTGCCAAAGTTTTGCACCAAGATGTTTCATCCAAAAGCTTGGAAAGTGGATGCTCTATCATTCAGTTGGAACAATCTTCACGTCTATGCCTTTCCCCCTCTGCTTCTCCTTCCCAAGGTGCTCTTGAAGGTCAGACAGGACAAGCCCTCCATGATCCTTATAGCTCCAGATTGGCCACGGCAGCACTGGTACCCTCTACTGAGGAGTTTAGTACGGGAGCCTCCTTGGCCTTTGCCAGCAACTCCACACCTTTTGTCCCAGGCAGGCAGTCATTTCCTCAATGTCAGGATACAGTCCCTGCATCTGACGGCCTGGCATATTCTGTTCTAAAACCTGGAGGGTCGCAGCTTCCTCAACAAGTTTTGAATGTCATTTTGGAGGCCAGAAGGCCTAGTACAAGGAAAGTTTATGCTGATAAATGGAGGAGATTTTTATTTGGAGCAAAGCAAAGAGCTTTGATGTTTCAGGGCCTAATTTGAGTGTTTCACTTCAGTATCTTACAGAATTATTAGACAAGGGTTTGTCTTTCTCCTCTGTAAAAGTTCATGCTGCAGCCATTTCTGCTCATTATGACTGTGACCCACCATTATTCTCTCATCCTTTGTTTAAGCAATTTCTTAGAGGGCAAAGAACATAAGACCCCGTAGAGCTCCTACTCCTTCCTGGGATCTCAATTTTGTGTTGGAAAAACTCACTTTACCTCCTTTTGAACCTGCAGCTACATCTGAGTTGAAGTTTTTGTCTTGGAAGACTGCTTTTTTGTTGGCCATTACGTCTGCTAGAAGGGTATCTGAATTACAGGCTCTAATGGCAGTTGAACCCTTCCTGATTTTTCATAAGGATAGGGTATCCCTGCGTACTAACCCTACTTTTATGCCTAAAGTGGTTTCAAATGTGGCCTTGAACCAATCTATTCATTTGCCTACATTTTATGCTGCTCCCCAAAATAAAGGGGAGAAAATTGTGCACTCTCTGATATTCACAGGCAGTTGCGTTATTATTTGAGCAGAACTAAAGGATTCAGACAGTCTCAACAGTTGTTTGTTTCTTTTGCTTTGGGTTCTCAGGGGAAACCTGTTTCGAAACAAACTATTTCTAAGTGGATTGGACATTGTATTGCCTTTTGCTATTCTCATCATGGTAAAGAAATTCCGGCTGGAATCAGACCTCATTCCACTAGGGCTACTGCCACCTCTACTGCTTTTTTAAGGGGTGTAGCTACTAAAGATATTTTGGAGGCAGCTACTTGGAGTTCAGTGCACACTTTTTCTAAACATTATCATCTCCTCTTTATTCCAAATCTAGGGCTGGGTTTGCCACTGCAGTTTTACAGGGCATGTTAGCAGCTCCCAATGCTTTATGATTTTGCCAACCTCCCTTTTCCTTTGCTTTGGGATTCTACCCACAGGTTATGACTGCAGCAATGTGAGATGAAGAACATAGTACAGTTTTGTACCTACCATAAATGTAGATGTTCGAAGATCCACATTGCTGCAGTCTAATTTACCCTCCCTCCTTCCCCTCTGTAGTTTGGAGTGGTTGTGTGGTTTGGGTTATAGATATTGTTTGTGCATGGGTGTTTGGAGGTTTTCTGTTTTTGGTTATGGCCTTTCTTTTTAGGGCCTTCTGACATCCGGGGCAAGAAAGACTGAGGATATGACGTCGGTCATGCGCTTTAGTACCACGGCGTACTGACGTCAGATCTGAGCGACCATGACCGACGCCAGCCTAACACTTTGGTATTCGGGCCGACCGAGGACAGCGGACTACCCACAGGTTATGACTGCAGCAATGTGGATCTTCGAACATCTACATTTATGGTAGGTACAAAACTATACTTTACAAGTTTTACTTTCACACCTTCCCTATTTTACAAGGATACCCAGACATTCCTTGAACTCTCAGGGCAGAGGTAGAAACTCAAATTTCTTCTCTGACTATGGGGGCTATAGAGCCAGTTTCTGCAAATCTGGCAGGCCTAGGTTTTTATTCAAGGCTTTTTCTGGTACCCAAGAAAGGGGGGCACCAGGTGCCCTATTCTGGATCTGTCCATTCTTGACACTTTCCTGGTGATTCCCAAATTCAAGATGCTCACCCTTCAACAATTACTACCAATGCTGGGCAAGGATTCATAGCTGGTAACTTTGGATCTCAAGGAGGCTTATCTGCACATCCCAATAAGGGAAAGTTGCAGGCAGTTCCTTCGCTTCAGGGCTGGGGAGCAACACTTTCAATTCCCTGCATTGCCCTTTGGCTTATCTACTGCTCCCAGAGTTTTACGAAGTGCCTGGCTCCAGCCTTTGCTTTTTGCAGGCAGAGAAACATTCAGATTTATCCTTACCTGGATGATTCTCATTCAAGCAATCTCCCCAGAGCAACTAGAAAAGGATTTGGATTTCGTGAAGAACATTCTCACCTCTTTGGGTTACACACTCCGCGAAAAGAAGTCAAAGTTGGTTCCTTCAAGTGAGATTGTTTTCCTGGGAGCGAGTCTGAATACAGCCAGCCAGATGGTATTCCTCCCTCAACAGAAGCAAGAATATCTTTCCGCTTACTTCATGAACTTGGCAAGCATGACCCAGCTCTCTGCAAGGCAATTCCTGCAAGCACTGGAGTTCATGGCTTCATGTATTTTGATGATCCCATATGCAAGGTTGCATATGAGAACCTCAGTGGTACCGCAAGAATCTTTGGTGTCAACACACAGGACTTAGACTTGATTCTTCCCGATTCCCTGTCTACAAATGGAGTTCCTCTGGTGGGTGACAGCCTGTTCTCAGAACAAGGGTCTGCTTTTCCACCCACTGCCTGCCAGTCAGCCAGACTCTCACCACAGACTCCTCAGATGTTGTATGGGGGGCTCATCTGGAGGGCAGGGACATACAGGGGACTTGGAGCACCCAGCAGATTCATCTGCACATAAACTTAAAAGAATTGATGGCAGTGCAACAGGCCTTGCTGACTTTCATGGACCTACTCTACCCTGGGACTCTGCTGATCAAGACAGACAATACCACAGTCGTGGTACATCAACAAGCAAGGGGGGACTCACTCTTACTCCTTGTGCAGACAAAGCATGAGACTATGGTCCCTAGCAGCATCCATGGGCTTGCATCTAATAGCCCAGTATCTTCCAGGGAGGCTAAACTCCTTGGCGGATCAATTGAGCAGACATGTTCTGGATCCTCACGAATGGCAACTGAACAGGGGCATTTTCCATCGCATCACTCATCACTGGGGCACAACACAAGTGGATCTTTTCTCCTCTCACACCAATCATCTCCTTCCAACCTTCTGCACCAGGGAGTTTCACAACAAAGCTTGGAGGGTGGATGCGTTGTCCTTCCCATGGAAACGGCTCTCAATTTATGCATTCCCTTCTCTGCCTCTTCTTCCCAGAGTGCTACTGAAGATAAGGGACAAAAAACCAAAGGCTATTCTGATAGTTCTGGATTGGCCCAGGCAGCATTGGTATCCCCTCCTTCACAGCCTTTCCCAGGCTCAGCCTTGGCATCTCCCCCTTGTACCAGATCTGTTGATTCAGGGAGGGGGAAAGTTCCTTTATCCTCATCTTCAAACTCTGCATTTAACTGCCTGGCTATTACTTTAAATCTTTCCCAACAGGTGGTTGAAGTTCTTCATGAGGACAGGAGGCCTAGCACAAGAAAATCCTATGCAGATAAATGGAAAAGATTTTGCTCTTAGATGTTTGCTAAAGGAGAAGACTCTACTCATCCTACTCTTTCACTTATTCGTGACTACCTAGCAAGATTGCTTAATGGTAGACTTTCCTTTTCTTCAATCAAAATTCACGCTTCGGCAATTTCAGCTCATTGTTCTTTTGAGCAACCCATTTTTTCTCACCCCTTGATGAAGCAGCTCCTGAGGGGCGCTAGTAATCTTCGACCTCCCAGAAGAGCTCCTACTCGGGATCTTAATTTTGTCCTGGAAAAACTTACTCTGCCTCCCTTTGAACTAGCTGCCTGTGCATATTTGAAGTTTCTATCCTGGAAGATTGCTTTCCTATTAGCTATTACTTCAGCTAGAAGGGTATCTGAGCTGCAAGCCTTAATGGCAGTAGAACCTTTCATTATTTTTCACTCAGATTGGGTTTCTCTGAGAACCAATCCCTCCTTTATGCCTAAGGTGGTTTCCAGTTTAACTCTTAAGCAGTCTATTCACCTGCCTACATTTTTCAACAATCCCCAAAATAAAGGGGAAAGGATTCTGCACTCTCTTGATGTGCATAGACAGCTGAGATTTTACTTACACAGGACTAAATCCTTTCAAAAATCTGAAAAGTTATTGGTTAGTTTTGCTCCTGGGGCTCAGGGTAAAGTTATTTCAAAACAATCTCCAAATGCATTGCTCATTGTATTCACTTTTGTTACCAGCAGCATGGGAAGGTTCCCCCTCAGGGTATTAGGACCCATTCTACTAGAGCATCCTCTACCTATGCAGCCTTTCTGAGAGGTGTACCTACTAAGGACTTTCTAGAAGCCGCTACTTGGTCTTCTGTTCATACTTTCACAAAGCATTGCAATCTACCTTTGTTTTCTAAATCCAGAGTTGGTTTTGCCTCTGCAGTTTTGCAGGGCCTCCTTATCAACCCTTAATCTGTGACCCCCCCCCCCCTTTGTCGTCTTACTGGGCTTTGGGAATCGACCCATATGTGAGGACTGCAACAGTGAAACATGAAGAACATAGTACAGTTGTGTACACTTACTGTAAATGTAGATGTTAGAGTGTATTTACTGTTGTAGTCCTGGTTTCCCACCCTCCAGTCCCCCTTTTTTTTCCTAAGGCAGCAACACTAGATTTTTATTTTTTGTATGACATGTGTCCAGGGTGCTACCATTCCTGGCTTAGCATTCTTTTGGGGGCTCCTGACAGTTTAGGCAAGAAAAACTGAGGAAATGGTGTCGGCTGCCTCCCTTTATACCTGATGTACTCGCATCAGTTTTACAGCCGGTGGCAGCCGACATCATATACCAAGGACTCTGGTATTCGGGCTGACTGAGGGCTACCGGGAGCCGGATAACCCATATGTGTGAGGACTGCAACAGTGAATACACTCTAACATCTACAGTTATGGTTAAGTGTACACAACTGTACTTTCTATGGACTGCTTATCTTTTTGTCTCCGCCCCTCTGGTGTAGTTCCTCAGGAAGCTACCAAAGATATAGTTGGACATGTCCTCTAAAGCTGTAGTATTGCCCTTTCTTCTGGTGTCTGGGGGGAAGAGAGTGGATGAAATTTTACTACACAACTATGCTAAGGTGCCTGATTCCTAGGATAGTGCCCCTGGCTTGGGTTAATCTTTTTTCAGGGGAACACTCTGGAAAAGTAGCACGTTAAGAATGTCACTTCTGTTGCTTTGAATATGGACAGGAAGACTTGATAGGATTTGCAAAGGGATTACTGTCAGTTTTTAATGTTTTAAATCCTGTTTCTTCATGGAGTTAGAGTAAGTCAGTGTCAGAATGTGGGGAAATTTTTTTTTCTAAAGTCGGAACAGGGAAATTTAAGGGGAATGCTGTTCAGTTAATTCTCAACTTGAAGATTTTGATTTTCTGTAAAAGGTTTATTGATTTCCCTCCAGAAGTTAACCTTTTTCTGAAACTGTCTAAAATGAAAAAATTATTTCAGTGGAAACAGAATTGAAATCCCAGTCTTTCAGCAGAAGTGTTATGGCTTGTTGCAGCTAGGGTATCCTCAGCCTGCAGCTGTTCCTCTGGTTTTGCCAGCATTAGATTATTATTTTTAACACCCTGCAGTTTGACTGACAGTCAACCTCCTGCCCCTAGAAAGTCTGATAGGTTGCCTAAAGTACCTCAGACACAAATATCTATTAAATTCCCAATATGTGATCCTTCCGTTTCCTTTTATAAGCCATTTCATTTACAGCTAAACGTACCGTCTTTCCCTCTGACAAGAGTGGGTAAGCTTTTGATACTACCTTAACTTTCTGAATTCTGAACTGCTAGAGTTGAAGATTAAAATTTTTACTGGCTTCTTTTGAGAATATGAGAAAGGTAATTGTTAACCTTCTTTGGACGTTAACATTTCTTTAAATTCATTGTCTACTTTTTGGGTAACCATCCATCTGTCCATAATCCCTTTCCCACATTTTTTTTGCAAATGGGGTCAGGGTATCACTTCAAGAGTGACAGTTATCTTGAGCCAGTGTTCACACAACTGGATGGCTATCGCTGCAAACACTCTAAATGGCTCTTGTGATTTTGCTTATGCTGTAACCAGAGCTGCTACTACTGGTTCAGCAATGAGCAGATTTGCTTGGTTATGTTCTCAAAACTTACCAGAACATGTTAAAGCTAAGTTTTTATATCCTCTCCTTGACAGAGGTGTTCTATGTAGCTGTTTTGCAGATGAGGTCCTTAAAAGGTTTGATGAAAGAGGGAAATTGATTTGAGGGAATGACCCAAATCTTTCGACCCTAGTTTTCCAAGTTAAGTAACCAAAAAAAAAAAAAATCTTGTTCAGGACCAATTTTAAAAAGCAAAACAAGCAGTTGCATCAAAGTTCAAAGGAGCAGTTTTAAAAGTAATGGGAAAGCATGTTCAGAGAAGGAAGGGGGAATCCTCCCACAACAAGGATAGTCCAGAAAGTTAGAATATTTTTTCACATCTCTCACCCTCGACATGGAGACACAGACACTGACTTTCCTTTAAATCTGTTCCTCAGTTTGTGCTTTTATCTTCCCCAGTGGCATCAGATCATCTCGAACAAGTGGATTCAGAGAGTCATCCAACAGGGAGTACAGGTGACAGTTGGAGACACTTGCTTCTTATCAAGGGGATCCCTCCTCATCCTGTAAACCAAACATCCCTATTTCCTCCCGTATGAGCGCATGCTGTCTCAAGGGGTCATAGAATTAGTAACCACAGATCAGTTAGGCAAAGGTTTTTATTTCTTTATTTTTCTGGTATCAAATCCGCGGGGGTGGTGGTGCGGTAGCGTTTTCACCTCACAGTAAGATGCTGTCCGGTTCGACTCTCAGCTAGCGCGTCTTCTGCGTGGAGATGTGTGAATGGGCGTTCCTTCGTTGAAGGTTGTGCATCAGGGCTGGCAACTCGGTACGTAAAAATCAACTGCCAATCATTAGCGGACCGGAGTTCCGCTGTGGCAACCCCTAACCGGAAAAAGCCAAAAGACACAACAGCAACATGTTTCTGGTATCAAATAAAAAGGAGAACAAGGGCACCAGTCCTAGACTTATTTTTTCAGTCTCTTATGTCAAGGTCCGAAAGTTCAAAATGTTATCCTTCCCAACTTGACCACTTGTAACCCCACTCCCAATTTCATGGTAACATTGGTCTTAAAAGATTCATCCTGTAACAATTTCAAGGCATTCAGAATTTTAATTTCTTTATATGGCTTACATTATCAATTCTTCTTACCCTTGGGTTTATCTACTGCCAAGAACATTTACACACTCATTCTAATCACTGCTTATTGCACACTTTAAGGCATAACATCTTCCCATATTTGGACAATTGCCTTGTATTTGCAGATTTTTCCCGTTGTCAAGATTCTTGGATGTATGTTAAACTACTCCTTCATCTGGGATTTCAGCTGAACTTGCAGAAATCTCTTATCCCTCCCCACATAGTTTTTCTGGGATGTCGTCTTGGCTTTTTTTCTATGAAGGGTTTTTCTTGTGGACAGAGTAGAACTGTACAAAGAAAATTTCCTGAATTTATTTCAGCCATTCTTTGACGTATGCCAGAGAATGTATCAGGATTCTGAGTTTGTCTCTGATTCTCATGATTCCCTTGACCAGACTTCACGCGAGAAAAATACAGTGGTACTTCAGGTCAGTCTGCACCTCATTGGAATCGTAATTTTGTGTTTGAAAAACTTGCATTTCAATTGTAAACTGGCTCACCAGGCTAAAATGAGGTTCCTGACTTGAAACACTATGTTACTCATTTATCTGACTTATGCAAGAAGAGTATCTTGAGTTTTAAGCTCTTATGGTGTGTCAGCTGTACCTCATTTTCTACAAGGACAAGACTAATCCTGTTATGCTTAAAGTGCTTTCAGACTTTATCTTGAAACAATTTATTAATTTCCCTCTATTCTTTCCAGAAACTAAAAACAAGGGAGAAATGATCTTGCATACTTTGGATGTCCACAGGCAGCTTGGATACTACTTGGACAGAACAAAATTCTTCAGGAAGGACAATCTGGTATTTGTTTGGTTGTTCACTGTTCTTAGGTTCATAGGTTGGTACTAGGCTATCGGCCCTAGGGCCTATGCAAGCCTAGCCATAACAATTCCCTGGATATTTATTCCCACAATATTTACTTCTCCAGGCCCCTGTCTAGCAGGGCGACTGACATGATCCCCGGGGTGAATTTCCTATCTCCCATCCAATCATCAAGGTTCCTTTTGAAGAGGGCCAATGAGGTGCTCTTCTTGATATGTATGGGCAGTCTATTCGAGTATGGGGAGTCTCTCTGGGTCAGGAACCTATCCCTCCAGCATGTTTTGTTCATTGTGATGACAAGGTTTAGATCCCTGGAGCGTGTGGCTCTGAGGGATTAGGATTTCTTTAAGTGGAGCATGTCCAACAGCTCAGGGTTTGACATGGCCTTGTATGTTAAGCAGAGATCGCCTCTGAGTAGACAATATGCCACAGAGTATAGCTGGAGTTTTTTAGACTGTCAGTATATGGCATCTGCTTTAGGCCTGTGATTCTTTTAGTGAGGTATTTCTGTGGCCTTTCAAGCTGTTGCAGATGTCTTGTGAGGTACATACCAAACTGGGCATTATACTCTATAATGGGTCTAATGAGGGATGAGTACAGTGGGACAATGACCTCCTTTTTTCTGGATGAAAAGCCCTTAGTGATGAGGTGTGCCACATAGAAGGATTTCCTGACTGTTGTGGCAATGTGGTTATCGAAATTGAGACCACTGTCCACCTGTGTCCCTAATTCTCTCATCACACTTTCGATGTTTAGTGTCCTGCCACCTATGTGGTAATTCATGGGTACATGTTTTTTTTCCAAAGGGGATAACTATACATTTCTTGGCATTAAGCTTGAGCCCATGGCTCTGGCACCAGGCATCTGTTTCTGTAAGGCCCTTTTGTAGAATATCCACATCATTTGGGGATTCAGTAATGGCTCCCAGTTTGCAGTCATCTGCAAACTTTGTTAGCCAGAGTCCCTTAGTGTTGGCCTGTACTTCAGAGAAGTAGATGCCAAACAAGAGTGGTCCCAGGACTGAACCCTGAGGTACTCCACTTGTCTGGAGCTGGATTTGCAGTCAGCTACTTTTACTGTCTGGGTTCTGTCAGTAAGCCAGTTAGCAACCCATCGAGTGACGTAGGGATTTATGCCCAGCTTAGTAAGTTTATCTAGGATTCCAGAGTGGGGGATGGTGTCAAAGGCCTTGGTGGGGTCCAGATAGGCTGTGTGGACTGCCTTACCCTCGTCCACAGCTCTAGAGACTGATTCGAAGAAGTCAATCAGATTCAGGAGACAAGATCGGCCCTTCACAAACCCAAGCTGGGTGGGGTCCAGTGTTTGAAGGTTGCCAATGTCTTTGTTTATAAGTTCCATGCTAATGCGTTCCATGCCCTTGCAAATCAGGCTTGTCAGACTGATGGGGCGGTAGTTCCCGGGATCCAAGGTGGATCCTCCCTTGTGGGGCGGGATAACTGTAGCTGTGCACCACTCAATGGGCACGAAGCCTGAGGTGAGGCTATGATTAAACATGACACTTAGGTGAGGTGCCAGTTCATTTTGTAGTTCATGTAGTACACAGCCTGGGATGTCATCTGGTCCCATGGATGCTGTATTCTTAGCTTTGGAGAGTGCGGCTTCTACCTGTGTGGCTGTGATTATCGGAATTTGGCAATCTTTTGGTATTGAGATGGGCCCTTTAGGGGGTGAGAATGGGGTGAAGTTGGCACTAAATCGATCTGCCAGGATGTTGGCAATATCCTTGGGATCAGTATATTTAATGCCATTTTGTTGTAACTCAGAGCAGATCTGAGCATTGCCATTTAGATTCTTGACATAACTATAGAATGCCTTGTGGTTGTCTTTGGAATCTTAGGCAATTTTATTTTCGTAACTAGCTTTTGAGGATTTTGAGGGATCTCAGCTTCTTACTGAGGCTGGTGAGGGAGTTTTTTGCATCCTGTGATTTTCCTCTTTTTTGCAACAGTTTCTTCCTTCTGTTGTATAGTTCGTTTATAGCACGGGACCACCAGATTGGCTTCCTTTTTTTGGAGAAAATCATCTTGGTTCTATTTGGGATGGCATGATTCATGCACGAGTGTATGTGGTCGTACAGTGCCTTAGTGTAGGATTCTGCAGTCGAACTTCCAGATCCCATCTGCGTGGGTGTTGTGAAGTTTGTCACTTCTGACTTCAGTAGCTTGAAGATGGCTTTGGAGAAGTTTTTTAAGGAGGTTTCCTTATTGGGGGGTGGGGGTTGGATGTGGATGTCAAGGGTGATTTGCTTATGGTCAGACCTGACCAATGAGGGGGTGACAACTGGTGTGGAGCATCTATCTCCCATGTTGGTAATGACCAGGTCTAGGATATTGGAGCCCCTGGTGGGACAATGGATTAGTTGATCCAGGGCGTTGGAATTTATGAATTCCAAGAACCGTTGGGAAAAGGAGTTGGTACCCAAGTAGTTTTCCCAGTTAATGGCAAGGTAGTTGAAATCACCCAGTATTAGGGTGTTTGGTTGTATCTTAATATTTTCCAGTATGTTTAGAAAGGTGTAGTGAGAATCTAGGGGCATGGTTGGGGATCTGTAGCAAGCTACAATTTGGATTGCAGTCTTACCTAGTGTTAGTTGCACATGGAGAATTTCAGATGCATTGTGTTGGGCAACTAGCCTGGAGGTGTGAATATCATTGGTGAATATGGACACTCCTCCACCTTTAGTGTTTCGGTCCTGGTTTTGTGGCCGAAAAGTGTGGTAAGAATTGTAGCCTGGTATTGCAGGGGTGCTCTCTGGAGCCTTGAACCAGGTCTCAGTTACTGCACAGATATCGATGTTCTCCATTTTTAGGAGTGCCTCGAGAGAGTGCATTTTGAGGTTTAGACTTCTAGCATCGAGTAGCATTACCTTCAGATTTTGCCTGCTTCTATCTGTTACGGTGGTGGTTTTATCCTTTGAACCTTGCCTCAAAAAGGCACTATAGGGGTGGCAAGAGCTTTAGCCAGTAACCTGAATCCAAGGGGTGACAGGTGCAGACCATCTCTGGCAAAGCATCGTGGTTTGTCGATCATGTCTTCCCAGGCAGACAAATACTGGATCCCCTTTGAATGACACCAGAAGCTTAGCCAATTGTTGAAGTCAATCATTTTGTCCTTTATACTGTGGTGGTATTCTTGGCGAATGCAGGATGCTACTCAGGGTTAGGGTCATACCTGCCTGGGTCCCATGATCCAATAGCTCTTCCATATCTCTTTTCATGTAGTCCAGGGAGGTACGTCTCAAGTCATTCACTCCAGCATGGACAATGACAGAGTCGTATTTGTACTTGTTGTGGAGTGACTTGAGTGCATGCGTTATGTGGCGGATCCTGGCACCCGACAGGCAGCTGACTGTAATTTTCTCCTTGTTCAGTCTGGTGAGTGGGACATCAGTGTGCCTGACTTATAGAGTCACCTATGACTAAAGTGTTGGGTTCATTGTCTTGCCTTAGTGGCTGTTGTTGGATGGCACACTGGTGTTGTGAGCTATGTGTGACTTCGGTTGTGACTGGTGTTTGTTTGCGTTTCGGCTTCGGAGGTCCTTGTTGCTTGGGCAGGTTATTGTTAAGGGCCTCCGCATATGTGGGTTTAGTGTTGCTATGTGTGGGTGTTGATGGGTGTGGGTTTTGAAGGGCTATAAGTTGCTTGAGGTGTGATGCAGGTGTTAACCTTCTCCTCTTGACTGTCTAGCACAATCTTGGCCGGAGAGAGCTTTGCTTCCAGTTTGGCTATGTAAGTGCATCTCTCGCAGGTTGTAGTGTTGGGTGGTAGGAGGAGAGGATTGTCTGTGTACATGAGGCAGTTGCCGCATTGCCCCAGTATGCCCAGATTCATCAGGTGGACAGGAGAAATCACCGGAAGCTGACCCTTGGACATGCCTGTTTAGGTGCTTTTATGTAAAGTTTAAGAGCTGTTTTCCCTTACCTTTGCAAGGTACTTTGCAATTATAGGCTGTTTAGTCCCTATGACTAATTTCTCCTTATTGACAAGGAGAGCTGAGTGCTTGTATCTGTTTCAGGCTTCCTAGTGCTTTCCAGCAGGATGTTCATCGTGCATACAGCTGCAGTCATAACAGATGGTTCTCCTGCCATCAGGTGGGTCCTCGGTCGGCCGAATTCCAAAGTCTAGGTCCGGCGTCTGTTGTAGTCTCTTCTTCCCTGACGTCAGTGCGACAGGGGTATAAAAGAACCAGCCGACGCCATTTTCTTCAGACTTTCTTGCCGCGCGGTGCCCGAAGCAGAAGCAGTTCGCAAGTGCCGGTCGGCCAGCTCCTGAGATTACGAAAATTTTGCAACCGAAGTCTTCTTGAAAGCTAAGTACCCCGTTGGGGAAACTTTTCTTGCCTCAGACCGATGTCAGACAAAGTTAATAATTGTATTTAATGTGGGAAGCAAATACGGATTTTCATTCCCTCTGCATTCCTTGCTTAGGCCCAGACCACGACGTCTCGGCCTGTCGCTTTTGTGCTACATTCAACAGACGCACCATTAAGCGTCGGGCGGAGTTCGCCCAACATTATTTTGGCAAAAAATTTAATTACATTGTCGTTGGATACTCCGACTCCAGTTTTGAGTAAAAGATGCGAAGATAAGGACCGACATACGAGGTCTGCGGCTTCTACCGACACCACGCCAAAGCCGACTATAGGTGGTTCGGTTCTCAGTGTGGCGCCTACGCAGCCCCTGACTACCGACAACACTTCATTGGCGGTGTCTACTGTACCCGAGGTCGCAGGCTCCTCGCCCCACACCCTGACTACAGTTACCGAAGCCACTCTAGGCGGTGAAACTCAGAGTTTAGACAGGCCTGCCACCTCTCAAGGTGTCTTCAGGCCTTCCTCCTCTTTTTCCATCAAGGCTTTCACCAAGTCTAAAGCAGCCATGCATTCTAAGAGACAAGCTCCACAGGGCCCTTCTCCAGGCCCCATGCCTAAAAAGCAGATGCTCAAAATGGCTGAGGATTTGATCACTCTTATCAGGGGTTCTCAACCCCCCCCGGACAAAAGGCCCAGAGTGGAGGAAGAATCCCCCTCCTCGGACCAGGCCTCCATTATTTCAGAGCACTCTGATGAACAGGAACATTCATACTCCCCTTTTGAAGATTCTGATGCAGAGGAGTCCATTCCCTCTGCCCCCCCCCCCCCGAGGATTACTCTTTTGGGGAAACCTTGCATACCTTGAGGGAACACTTCCACTGGGAAGGCCAAGAGTACTCTGACTCCAAGAAAAGGCTTAGTGATTTTCTCTTGCTCCCTTAGCACAGGCCTCTGGCTTTACCTCCTGTCTTAGACATTCTAGATGTGTATTCGGAGGCCTGCCTTAACCCAGACTCTCTACCTCCTGCCCCAGTCAAGCCTGACAGGTACTACCGGGTTCCTGACTCACACCAATTCTTATACAAAAGCCATGCGGCTGACCCAGAAACTATCTCACAGGGTCCCAAGGGAATTAAGGCCTCCACTGCTAAAAATCCATTACCTTCAGAGCGCGATTCCAGAGCTTTAGAAAGGTGGGGAAAAAAGGTATACACCTCAGCCACCTTAACCATGAGGGCATTAAACTGCCAGTTCCATATGTTAAAGTACCAACAGTTTCTGTTATCACAGTTGGGAAGCAAAATGTCACAACCTGAACAACCAGACTTGAAGGAGTTGCAGGATTTGATGCATAGTGCAGAACAAGTGGGTAAACATACCTTGCAATGTGGTTTTGATGCTCTAGAGGCCTCATGTAGAGCTGCTGTTACAGGATCAGTCATACGTAGACATGCCTGGCTCAAGAAGCAAACCTTACCAGATCATGTCAAAGCTAAATTACTAGATGCCCCTCTACAAAAAGATGTATTATTTGGTGTTAAAGCTGAGGGAGGTATTAAAGAAAATGGAGGAAAAGGCTAAATCAATGCAAACAGTGAAAGATTTTCTACAGGTACAACCCCCACGTTTCAGTAGAAATTGGCCTTCCAAAAATTGGTCCTTTCCAGCCACGGACAGACCCCAAAGAGGTAGATACAGGCGCCCGAGGGGCAGAGGGCAATCTCAAGGATCGTTTAGAGGCAGACAATGGCAAGCTCCTACACAGGTGGAGAGGATAGTTCACAGCCATTCAGAAAGCAAACCCAATGACTTTCCCATTTGCATGCCAAGCAAGGCTCAAATGGCAGCACCTTTAGGCGGAAAACTGGCATTATTTTTGAAAAATTGGCATATTGTCACAAAAGACAAATGGATCCTGGACATTATAAACAGAGGCTACAGATTCCATTTTCACACCCTTCCAAAAATGAGAGGCATGCCAAACCTGCCACACAATCAAAGGGCAGAGGCACAAAGACAAATTTCAGATCTCATGGACATGAAAGCTATTCAAGAGGTACCTACACAAGAACAAGGTCAAGGTTTTTATTCCAGACTATTCCTGGTACCAAGGAAGGGAAAAGATTGGAGACCTATTTTGGACCTGTCTATCCTAAACACATTTTTACTCGTGCCAAAATTCAAGATGCTCACATTACAGCAGCTTCTTCCCATGCTGGGCAAGGAGTCTTGGCTGGTAACATTGGACCTCAAGGAGGCATACCTGCATGTCCCAATCAGACAAGATTGCAGAAGATACCTCAGATTTCTTGCAGGTTCAACCCATTATCAATTCTCTGCATTGCCCTTTGGCTTATCTACTGCGCCCAGAGTATTCATGAAATGCCTGGCATCAGTAATTGCCTACTGCAGACTTCGAGGGATACAAATATACCCATATTTGGACGACTGCCTGATCCAAGCGGACAGCAAGCACATACTTCTGAAACATCTGGCTTTTGTAATAATGTTGTTGAATTCTCTGGGATACACAGTCAACAAAAATAAATCAAGGCTAATACCCTCTCAAACAATAATTTTCCTGGGTGCCAACTTGGACACAAACACCCAGATGGCCTACCTCACGCCAGAGAAACGGGGGCAACTAACTCAATACTTCAGAAAACTAGCAAATTTCGCCAGGCTGACTGCAAGGAAAAACCTGCAGGCTCTGGGATTCATGGCATCTTGCATCCTACTAATCCCATGTGCAAAGCTGCATATGAGGAAACTTCAATGGTACCTAAAAAACCTATGGTCTCAACACAGCCACAGTTTGGAAACAATAATACCACTGATTACATGTCTTCAAAAGGAATTTCTGTGGTGGGCTCAAGCATGCCAAAGAAACACAGGTCTCCCATTCTGCAAGCCTCAAGCAAATCAAGTCATCACAACAGACGCCTCGGACTACGCCTGGGGGGGGGGCGCACATGACAGATCGGTGCATTCAGGGCAAATGGTCCCAAAAAGAAAAGCACCTACACATCAATCAAAAGGAAATGCTAGCAGTAATAAATGCTATTATAGCTTTCAAAGACCTTCTGCATCCAGGTCAACTATTGATAAGGACAGACAACACCACAGTAATGTGGTACATAAACAAGCAGGGAGGAACCCATTCATACCCCCTATGCAGGCTGGCCATGTCACTTTGGAACATGGCTCTGGAATTACAAATCGAACTTCAAGCACAGTACTTGCCAGGAAAGAAAAACACGCTGGCAGACAACCTAAGCAGAAATATGATAAATCCACATGAATGGAAGTTGCATCCTCAAGTTTTTACAGAGATAATTCAAGCATGGGGAAGGCCAGACATAGATTTGCCTCCCACAAAAATCACCAATTGACAAAATTCTGCTCAAGGACTTTTCATCCATAGACCTGGAGAGTGGATGCTCTTTCAGTTGGACAACAATGACAGTTTATGCCTTTCCACCTCTTCCTCTGCTGCCCAAAGTTCTATTAAAAACCAGAGCAGACAGACCAAAGATGATTCTCATTGCTCCAGACTGGCCAAGACAGCACTGGTACCCACTCCTGAGGAGCCTGACGCATTCCCCACCATGGACCCTACCTCTAATGCCTCTTCTTCTGACTCAGCACAGCTTCAAAACTATTCAGTCAGCTGAAAACACTCAATCTGGCTGCATGGAAGATTCCTTAACTTCACAACAGACCCTACTCTCCAAGGAGGTGCAGGATGTCATTTTGGAGGCCAGAAGGTCTTCTACTAGAAAAGCTTACTCCACAAAACGGAAACGGTTTTGTGCCTGGAATGAGAAAAAGGGCCAGAATCCTGGAATACTGAATTTACCTCAAATATTACAGTATCTAGCTGAGCTGCTAAGCAGTGGACTTTCGTTCTCCTCCATCAAAATCCATGCCTCAGTCATTTCTGCAGAATACAACACTGATCCTCCTTTATTCTCTCACCCCCTCTTACGACAGTTCCTCAGAGGGGCTAAGAATATAAAACCCCCAAGGAAACCACCAATACCTGCTTGGGACCTCAATTTTTTTCTAGAAAAGCTGACCTTGCCTCCTTTTGAGCCAGCTGCCTCAACAGATTTGCAATATTTGTCCTGGAAAACAGCCTTCCTTCTGGCTATCAGCTCAGCTCGCAGGGTATCGGAACTACAAGCTCTCATGGCTGTGCAGCCTTTCATCATTTTCCATCAGGACAGAGTTTCCTTACGAACCAATCCGTCCTTTATGCCAAAGGTGGTATCCAGTGTAGCTTTGAATCAGGCTATCCACTTACCTACCTTTTACCCTAATCCTCAAAACAAAGGGGAGAGACTACTACATTCCTTGAACATCCACAGACAGCTGCGTTATTTGGACAGAACAAAGCCTTTCAGAGGATCAGAACAACTCTTTGTGTCCTATGCTACAGGAGCTCAAGGGAAGCCAATTTCCAAACAGACAATCTCAAAATGGATAGCCCACTGCATACGCTTTTGTTACTCTTTTCATGGTAAACCTGTACCTGCAGGCATCAGATCTCACTCCTCAAGGGCCACAGCTACCTCTGCAGCTTTCCTCAGAGGGGTACCTACCAAAGATATTTTGGAAGCAGCCACTTGGAGTTCTGTGCATACCTTCTCCAAGCACTACCACCTACCATTATACTCCAAAACTAGAGCAGGCTTTGCCACTGCAGTCTTGCAGGGCATCCTGGCTCCTCCTAGTTCCACCTAGTGCCTACCACCCCTTTTTTAGCTTTGGGATTCTACCCATCTGTTATGACTGCAGCTGTATGCACGATGAACATAGTACAGTTTTGTACCTACCATAAATGTAGATGTTAGAGTGCTAATACAGCTGCAGTCCAGGTTTCCCTCCCTCCTTCCCCTCTTGGGACAGGCTTATTGGCTAACACCTCCTCATACATCGTGATTGGGGTATTCATTTATGGTGTATTTGCTTGCAACTACTGTTTTTTTGATTATATTGCATTGCATTATTACATAAATTTATGTGTTGCCTTCCTTCTGGGGGCACCTGACATCTGGGGCAAGAAAAACTGAAGAAAATGGCGTCGGCTGGTTCTTTTATACCCCTGTCGCACTGACGTCAGGGAAGAAGCGACGACAACCGACGCCGGACCTAGACTTTGGAATTCGGCCGACCGAGGACCTGCCTGACCGCAGGAGAGCCATGTGTTATGACTGCAGCTGTATTAGCACTCGAACATCTACATTTATGGTAGGTACAAAACTGTACTTTCTGGAGCAAGTGCTAGTCACAGGGGTTCAGATTTTAGTGCTACTACTGAGAAACCAGCTAGTTTTAAGGGAAAATTTGAAGAGCAGACTTTCTGGCACCTGGAATAGTTTAACTGTAGCCTCGCAGTGCTGCACGATGTGATCTTACCTTTATAACCGTGTCAAAGCAGACCAGTTTCTAGATCAGGAGTGTCCAGCCCGCGGGCCGCATGCGGCCCTCAGAGCTCTTCCATGTGGCCCGCGACCCTTAAATTTAAATTTAATTTTAATTTAACTTTTTTCCGTGTGTTTACACGTTCGCGTACTTTTGCCGTTCTGCGCATGCGCCAACTTTCTTTTTTTCACGTTTTTTTTTCATACCAGCGTCTTTCCGCTGGTATGCGCATGCGCGAAAACAGTTCGGTTGTTTTTTATATATCTGGTAAAGCGGCAGGAAGGCACGAGATCGTGGAGAGGGGATTTATTTTATTTTGGACACACTGACTACACTACAACATAGCGAAAGCGCTTACGTTTGTGTTCTTGCTGGATGAAATAAATCGTTTGGATTTTGGGTTTTAATCTGTGGTCTACTGAGTTTCTTTTCCTCAGTGGTCAGCTCTCCTTTTGATTTTTTACAAAAGGTAATGTAAGTAATTTAATACAGAATCTCCAACAAAAAGGGGAATGTATACAGTAATAAAGCATATGCTTTTAAGGTTAAGTTTGAGGAAGGAGAAAATTAGTCAACTTTATTGAAATGGGCAATGGTGTTTAGGATTGGTCATTTTTACTGTACTATAAAATACTTTATATATTGCATGTCCATGTAGTTGAACCAGGAAGAATTTTGATAGTGGCAATATAAATTACGGATAACAAAGAGAGACTAATTAAGGTGCATGCCTATATGACCATAGGCAGAAGGAAATAGTTATGGGATAAAATGCAAATGTACAAAATCCACTGTTATATAGGAGAGGGGAGTAATTCCAGTTTGACAGAAGTAAAAAAAAAAAAAAGTAAAGGAAACTGGAAGATATGGATGTTAGATTTTGCAAGGTTTTTAATAAAAACATATTATGTTCTAGGAATCTTGAATGGTCATTTAGGCAGACCACCATACTACTCACAGTTTTGAATGTCATTCACTGCAACATAATACATTTGCCTGGCACCGCTGTGGCTATATTTGTGTGTGTGTGTGTGTGTGTGTGTGTGTGTGTGTGTGTATATATATATATATATATATATATATATATCGGTACAACATTAAGAAAATCTCTTCTGATTGCAGTCTTGTAAAATGCAATCAGAACTGTATTTAGGAACTTCTTAAGGGAACTGCACATAGCTAATCAATGAGACTCAAGGTAATGAGAGGACTTGCAAGCCCAGGGGGCACATTTAAACTCTAGTCTACAAAATGCAGATTCAGAGCAAATGTCAGACAGCAAAATGTGTTCAGAACAATTTACCTGGCAAGGTAGTTGACAAAAGCCCCTGCAGTAATTTAAAATGCAATCAGACTACTAGTGTCTTCATTACAAAGCTGGTACTTTTAAAAAAAGAATGATCTTGAAAGGGCATAACGATTGCTTATTAGCCTCAGTGCACAGCACAACTATAACAACATGTGTGCGAAGCCAGCATCAAAGTATTGAATTTAGGGATGAAAGGCAATCTGCTTCTGCTTTGACAACTTGCATCTTGATGTGCGTGCAAAAGTGAGAACTGTATGACAGCACTTTTATCACTCGTACAAACATGGTCACTACTGACTCTAACACTAGTGTCTGTGGAGTTGAGAGCTATGATATCCCGTGAACAGGATTTTAAAAAGTATATGTAGTATGTACCTTGGTAATATCTCAAAGAAGTATCACACCAACATTTTGAACTTATTTTTGTTAACGTTCTTGTAATGTGATGGCAATTATATTTATTGACAGCTTTTTGTTTTGCTACTTTTGTAGCAGTGTATATAACACTGGACGGTGTTGCTTTTTATCTCTGTTTTGTAGTGCAGCAGTTTAGTTTGTAGTGTAACATTTTCAATGTTGATTTTCCATTTCATTTTTCACTTGCGTTTTGTCTTTTTATGGAAAGATGACTCTCCTGCAATCACCCTCAATTGTGTCCGTTATCCCATAGTGCTGCATGTTAGACCCTAAACTGGTAGATTAGGCTTTACCAGATTTCTTGCCCTATCAGGTTTTGTGGTATGGGGTGGATGTTGGGGGGGGGGAGTGGTCATGATAGCTGGACACAGCAACTGTATGTACAGTATAATAAACATGCTTCAGCTTTCTAGTCTCTGGGGAAAAAAAGATTGTTTATTCTATAAAATTATGCACAGACCACAGGTTGGAGACCTTCTACAAGGGTTAGTTTTAGTATGTGTACCTTATCCAACTACATGTCATGTAGTTACTGGTGAATTACAAGTGATTTCAGACATACAGGAGTATTTTACTTTCCGAAAGTAAGTGAATGCAGACAGTGACTGCTTTGCATTTCTAAAGACTAAAAAAAACACCTTCTCCTAATTATGCTGCTTTGCCTCCAAACATGAAAAAAAGTTAACTAAGCTGATTTATTAAAGTTATAGAAAAGAACATATAGCCAGGTACAACACAAATAGAGACAGCAATATTATACCTTTAAGAACTATTACTGTTAGCTTGCAAAGTGTACAAAAATTGAAAGGTTTGTACCTGTTATTACAGCGACCCTTTTTTTTTTTTGCTCTTCAGCTTATGCGAGAGACCGTTATTTTTTATTTTTTTTTTTTTTTTTTTTTTTTTTGGTCCTCACTTGCCATTTGCCCCCAGACCATTTCTGTTGACTCAATGCGGCCCTTGCAACTGAAAAGGTTGGACACCCCTGTTCTAGATGGTTGTCTCATGCTGTATCTGAAGTAGTTTACTTAATTTGATCTTCAACCTGTGGGATACTGGATCCGTATCGGATCCGAGCCGACAACTTTACTAGCATCAGCTCCAAGATCCTTCCCTTGCCCATAATACACCTCCACTACCTTCCACCCCCCCCCCATCTCATTTGCTGCAAATAGCTAAAGCATCGTGATCTCCAGAACTCCAAGTTGTAAGTGGGTTAAAAACTTTAAAAAATCTTTTTTTTTTTCTCTTTAAATTTTAGGTAGTGATAGTGTAGGCTCCCCTCGCTTGGGGCGTCGAGTTTTCTAGTTTTAGAGTGGTTAGCTTAGTTTAGAGTAGTTGTGTGTTTTTGCCCCCCCCCCCCCCACCCCCAGTGTGTTCTGTGTGTGTATGTGGTGAGTGGGTGTTTTCAGTAAGAAAGAAATAACGATTCTTTTTCAGTTATTCTTTCTCCTGATACCGTGGCTGATGAGCTGATATTTAAATGATGCACTAAGTGTGGCCATAAATTATCTCCTGCTGATGGCCACACTCTGTTATGTGCTTGGGCATGGCCCATCTGAGCGCAGACTACACTATATGTGTGGGGTTTAACCCGTGCGCCGTTAGATAGGAAGGCCAAGTTGGCCCTGAAAGGCCTTCTTCCCCCTTCTGAGACAGTTGCCTCGTCTTCGGCTTTGGTCACAGCGACTGCTGTGTCAGCATCTCCTTCTCTTCCCCTTGCTTCTCCTCCTCCTTCCCAGGCTGGGACTCAACCTCCTGTGCAAAAACCTGCAGAAGTGGAGCGGAAAACAGGCAGAGAAGGAGAGAGAGTTGAAGTTGAGGGAAAAACCTAAGAGGTCTCCGGACCTCCCTTCTTTGGTCAAGACTCTAAGGATCCGTGACTCCCCTCTGCTCCGTTCTCAAAGGTTTCCCCCAGAGCCAGGGGAGATGCGCTCAACTTCTAGGGCCTCGGTGCCCTGACCAGCAAGGTTGGAGTCCATGGCCTCGTCGAGATCCACCTGGTCTTTGAGGTCGATATGGATAAAATGATGAGTTTCATTTGTATTCAGATCCAGACAGGGGTCTTGTAAGCCCCCTTTCCCTCAGGAGGGGGGAGCTAGCTTCCTTTTTTCCAACCAGTATTTCCTTCTCCGATCCGTCCATCGGGTTCTGAGTATTCAGATCCGAGGATGGCTTTAGTCAGGTGGTCAGTGCCGACTGTACCTGCTTCCTCGATGCCGATAGCTGCCTGTAGCATGTCTGATCCGACCAGCTTGGATCCGAGCCGCTCTCGGAGCCGGAGCTTGGGTGTCTGATCTGAGGGAGTGGAACTTTTCATCGGCTCCACCTTTGTCGGGCCAAGTTCCCTCCCTCGAAGCTCCGTCCACTTCGGGCCCGGCTCAGATTCTCTCATTGGACCCAGGGAGACCGGCCTCCTTGTTGCTTTCTCATGAGGTTTGCTCTCCTTCTGCGTTTGATGTGCTAGAAAGGGTGCTCTCCACTGGATCAAGACCCCTGACTGCCCCCTTGGACTCACCCAGACCCCTTCGGCTCTTTCTACGATCCCCATCATTTTACCAGAGGGACAGCCTGTGCTCAAGGATCCCCAGATGGTTCCCCCTGAGGAACAAGTGGCTTGCGAATTTCCCCCGGAGAGCCCCACTGGAGAGGTGCCTCACAAGCATACGTGCAAGAGGAGGCACTTGGACTCCTCCGAGTCCCTCACAGAGAATATGGACTTGGATGTTGAAGGTTCCCCTAGGTCACCTCTCAAGGATGTCTCCTTTGGAGACATCATGGAAATTCTATGCCAGCAGGGAGGTTGGTCTGCCCCCACACCACATTCTGACAAGTCTGTGTTCCTGGAGGCTTTCGGCACGGGCCCATCTACTTCCTGGGTGTCCCCTCCCACAGATCCCTTGGTGGACCTAGTCACCTCGTGGGCATGGAAGGAGCCGGACACCATGGAACCAATTCCAAAAAGGCCTGACAAAATTGAGTCCTCCCACGGATATGCCAGCATGGAACAAGGGCTCCCCTTAGACGCTATGGTGGTAGCAGCAGCCACAAAGAAGGAACTTGCCCAGGAGAGTTCCTCTGTTCATCCTCCTGACTGAGGGTCGCAGATGATGGACCGCCTAGGGAAGCGAGTTTATGCTTCAGCTACCTTTTCTGTTAGGGCACTGAACTACCTGGCCCATGTCACCAGACTCCAACGCAACCTGGTAAAGGAGCTGGAGCAGTCTCCCCCCCGAGTCCATGTCGCAGGAGGACAGGGTCTCGTTCTCCGTGAGGATGGCCACTTTGAAAGCAGTCTCCAACACGTCCATGCAACTCCTTTCACATGCTACTGAAGGAGCAGCTAGGGTGGCTGGGTCCGGCGTGTCCATGAGGTGCAACACCTGGCTCAGATTGTCAATTTTCGGAACCTTTCAAGGCGTCCTTTGCCAGTGCCCCTTATGACAGCTCTACTCTCTTTGGTAAGACCGCCAGAGATGTTAGTCCAGAGTGAGAAGGACAGGAAGACACGGCCTGCCATTGGGATCCACTTCTCGAACCCTCAAAGGTCCTTTTCCCGGAACCAGAGAGGGCAAAAGATTTGGTTCCGGAAGTCACAGTATTCCCAGGACACTCTGGGCTCTTCTTCCCCCAGAGGCAGAGGGGGTTAGAATGGTCGTCGGCCCAGAGGCAGATGGCGTCCGAGGAATTTTTGGTCTCGAACCTTTCTCGGACAGACCCGGGCAGCAACCCTGAGGGGTGGTTCTACTCTGGAGGCAGTCTGGGGGCAATTGTCCTTGCACCCACTGGTGTGGGAGTCCATAACATCAGACCGCTGGGTGCTTCAGATCATATCCAGAGGATACTGTATCCCCTTTGTGGGTCCTCTCAAACACCTCCTGGACGTATCACCCACGCAAAGGGAGGCAGCAGCACAGGAAATTTCCAAGCTGCTAGAAAAACGACACATCGAAACCGTCCCCTCAGATTAGTCTGGATCGGGCTTCTACTCCAGGTTCTTTTTGGTGCCAAAGAAAATGGTAGACTTGAGGCCTATTCTGAACCTTTCTATCCTGAAAATGTTAGTTGCCAAAGAGAAGTTTCGGATGGTCACCCTACAGTCCATCATGCCATACCTGTAAGAGAGTGACTGGATGTGCTCGTTAGACCTCCAGTATGCTTACTGTCACATAAAGATGCACAGAAGCTCCAGGAGGTTCCTCCGCTTCTGGCTAGGAGTCTATCATTACCAATTTTCATAGGTTCATAGCTTGGCACTAGGCTATCGGCCCTAAGGCCTATGCAAGCCTAGCCATAACAATTCCCTGGCTATTTCTTCCCACACTAATTACTTCCCTGGACCCCTGTCTAGCAGGGCGACTGACATGATCCCTGGGGTGAATTTCCTTTCTCCCATCCAATCGTCAAGGTTCCTTTTGAAATGGGCCAAAGAGGCACTCTGCTTGACATGTATGTACAATCTATTCCAGAGTATGGGGAGTCTCTGGGTCAGGAACCTATCCCTCCAGCATGTTTTGTTTATTGTGATGACAAGGTTTCGATCCCTGGAGCGTGTGTCTCTGAGGGATTGGGATTTCTTTAAGTGTAGCATGTCCAACAGCTCTGGGTTTGACATGGCCTTGTATGTTAAGCAGAGATCGCCTCTGAGTAGACGATATGCGACAGAGTATCGCTGGAGTTTTTTTTAAGGCTGTCAGCATAGGGCATCTGCTTTAGGCCCGTGATTCTTTTAGTGAGGTATTTCTGTGGCCTTTCCAGTTGTTGCAGATGTCTTGAGAGGTACATACCAAATGGGGCGTTGTATTCTATAATGGGTCTGAGGGATGAGTACAATGGGACAATGACCTCCTTTTTTCTGGATGAAAAGCCCTTCGTGATAAGGTGTGCCACAGAAGGATTTCTTGACTGTTGTGGCGGTGTGGTTATCGAAGGTGAGACCACTATCCACCTGTGTCCCCAAGTCTCTTATCACACTTTCGGTGTTTAGTGTACTGCCACCTGTATGGTAATTCACGGATACATGTGTTTTCCCAAAGGGGATAACTATACATTTCTTGGCATTGAGCTTGAGCCCATGGCTCTGGCACCAAGCATCTGTTTCTGTAAGGCCCTTTTGTAGAGTATCCACATCATTTGGGGATTCGGTAATGGCTCCCAGTTTGCAGTCAACTGTGAACTTTGTTAGCCAGAGTCCCATAGTGTTGGCCTGTACTTCAGAGAAGTAGATGCCAAACAAGAGCGGTCCCAGGACTGAACCCTGAGGTATTCCACTTGTCACTTGTCTGGAGCTGGATTTGGAGTCGGCTACTTTTACAGTGTGGGTTCTATCAGTAAGCCAGTTAGCAACCCATTGGGTGACGTAGGGATAAATGCCCAGCTTAGTAAGTTTATCTATGATTCCAGAGTAGGGGATGGTGTCAAAGGCCTTGGCAAGGTCTAGATAGGCTGTGTGGACCACCTTACCCTTGTCCATGGCGCTGGAGACTGATTCGAAGAAGTCGGTCAGGTTCAGGAGACGAGATCAGCCCTTCATGAACCCAAACTGGGTGGGGTCCAGTGTTTGAAGGTTGCCAATGTCTGTGTTTATAAGTTCCATGATAATACACTCCATGGCCTTGCAGATAAGGTTCGTCAGACTGATGGGACGGTAGTTTCTGGGATCCAAGGTGGATCCCCCCTTGTGGAGTGGGATAACTGTAGCTCTGCGCCACTCAGTGGGCATGAAACCTGAGGTGAGGCTATGATTAAACATGACACTTAGGTGAGGTGCCAGTTCATATTGTAGTTCATTTAGTACACAGCCCGGAATGTCATCTGGTCCCATGGATGCTGTAGTCTTAGCTTTGGAGAGTGCGTTTTTTACCTGTGTGGCCGTTATTACCAGAATTTGGCAATCTTCCGGTATTGAGATGGGCAATTTAGGGGGTGAGGGGGGGATGAAGTTGGCACTGAATCGATCTGCCAGGATATTGGCAATATCCTTGGGATCAGTATATTTAATGCCATTCTGTTTTAGCTCAGAGCAGATCTGAGCATTGCCATTTAGATTCTTGACATAGTTATAGAATGCCTTGTGGTTGTCTGGAATCTTTGGCAATTTTATTTTCGTAACTAGCTTTGGAGGATTTTGAAGGATCTCAGTTTCTTACTGAGGCTGGTAAGGGAGTTTTTTGCATCCTGGGATTTTCCTCTTCTGCAACAGTTTCTTCCTTTTGTTGTAAAGTTTGTTTATGGCAGAGGACCACCAGATTGGCTTCCTTTTTTTGGATGAGAGCATCTTGGTTCTGTTTGGGATGGCACGATTCATGCATGAGTGTGTATGCTCATACAGTGCCTTTGTGTAGGATTCAGCAGTTGAACTTTCAGTTCCCGTCTGCATGGGTGTCATGAAGTTTGTCAGTTCTGACTTGAGTAGCATGAAGTTGGCTTTGGAGAAGTTTTTTATGGAGGTTTCCTTACTGGGGGGTGGGGGTGGGATGTGGATGCTAAGGGTGATTAGCTTATGGTCAGACCTGACTAACGAGGGTGTGACCATAGGTGTGGAGCATCGATTTCCCATGTTGGTAATGACCAGGTCTAGGATATTGGAGCCCCTGGTGGGACTATGGATTAGTTGATCCAGGGCATTGGTATTTATGAATTCCAAGAACCGTTGGGCAAATGTGTTGGTACATGAGTAGTTTTCCCAGTTAATGGCAGTTAAAGCCCTACCCTTTGGTCTCACCACAGCCCGCAGGGTGTTCACCAAAGTGATGGCGGTGGTAGCGGCTCACCTGAGGCTTCATGGGATTCAGGTCTATCCGTACTTGAACGATTGGCTCCTCAATGCTCCCACCATGCATCTACTCTCCCAAACCAGGGATTATTTCCTGATTCTTGCCCTGCGTTTGGGGATCACAATCAATGCATCCAAATCACTCCTAGATCCTCTACTGGTGATGGACTACATTGGCACAAGGATAGATACTTTGCAGTGCATGTTCCTGACCTTGGAGAGAGTGCAAAACCTGAAGATGCATGTCTCCTTATCTACCATTCTCATCTCCCAGCGGCGGAGTCTGTGTTGAGGGCCTTAGGCTCTATGGCGGCGACCATAACACTTCTCTTGTGTGCCTGGTTACACACGAGAATTCTATAGTGGACTCTAGCTGTACAGTGGTCCCTGTTGGAACTGCCATTGTTATATCCAATTCAACTCAGTCGAGTCTGTCGGTCGTCCCTCATATGGTGGATGTGATGTCCTTCATGGATGCATCTGCAGTCATAACAACTGGGTTGTCCTGTCGTCAGGCAGCCCTTCGGTCGGCCGGATTCCAAAGTCCGGGTCCGGCTTCGGCTGATGTCGCACTTCACCCGACGTCATCTCTGCTGGTCTTCGGGTATAAAGGCATCAGCCGACGCCATTTTCCTCAGTCTTTCTTGCCGCGTGGCGCCCGAAGCAGAAGCTGTTCGCAAGTGCCAGTCGGTCAGATCCAGAGATTACTACTACCGAATACTACTTCGAAGACTTCTAAAAGCTAAGTACCCCGTTGGGGACTCTTTCTTGCCTCAGCCGATGTCAGAAAAAGTCAGTAACTGTTTAACTTGTGGGAAACAAATACCTCAAAGATTTCCACTCTTACTGTTTGCCTTGTTTAGGCCCAGACCACGACGTAGCAGCCTGTTCGGCCTGTGCTTCATTCAACCGACGAACGCTTAGGTGTCGGTCGGAGTTTGCTGAACAGTTTTTCGGCTCAGATTTTGCGTACATTATGCCGTCGGATCCTCCGACTACCCAAATTGTTAAAAAACGCAAAGAAAAAGACCGACACTCGCGGTCCGCGGTTTCGGCCGAAACCATGGTTAAGCAAACCGCGAATGTCTCGGTTTCGGCCGAAACCGAGAAAACTGATCAAAGTACAGCTGAATCAATGACTACTACTGAGGTTCCTGCTACCTTACTTGAATCGGCCTCAGAAATTTTACCTACAACAGTGGTTACTAGTGACTTATCAGACACCATCCCTTTGGATGTCTCTACCCCAGCACGTGGTGCTGCTAGGCCTCCTGCAGCCATGTCTATTAAGGCCTTTGCCAGGGCTAAAGCAGCCAAATCTACTAAATCAGTGCCTGTTAAACTCACCTCAACCAGGCCCACTTCTAGTTCACAAATGCTTACTCTGGCAGAAGATTTAATATCCTTAATTAGGGGATCTGAATCTCACCCAGACAGGGCCTCTCAGCCCCCAGAAAAGAGACCTAGAGCAGAGCCCCCCGAGCCTGTGTCCTCTGATGATTCTGCGGATGACTCAGATATTACAGACCAGCCAGAGGCTCCATTCTCCAATTATGAAGACTCAGATGCTGAAGAATCCATTCCAGCTGCTTCTCCACCAGAAGAATTCTCCTTTGGGGAAACCTTACATGCCATGCGAGAACAATTCCAATGGCAGGAACAGGATTTCTCAGATTCCAGAAAAAGACTTAGAACTTTTCTGCACCTTCCACAACACAGGCCCTTAGCTATACCTCCTGTCCTTTCTGTTGTGGACGATGCATTTAATGATGTCTGCACTGCACCAGATTCCTTACCTCCAGCCCCTGCCAAACCAGATAGATTTTACAGGGTACCAGACACTCATCATCACCTATACAAGGCCCCACTTGCAGACCCCGAAACTATATCCCAGGGGCCTAAGGCAGTAGCCTCGACCACAGAAAAAAACCCTATTCCTTCTGAAAGGGAAGCCAGGTCTTTAGACAGATGGGGCAAAAAAGTTTACACCTCAGCTACTCTCTCAGCTAGAGCTTTAAACTGTCAGTTTCACATGATACAACACCAAGAGTTTATGCTTGATCAGTTAACTAAAAAGCTATCCTCTGATGACTCTATAGATAAGAAATATGTATTAGAAATGGTAAATAACATACAACAGGTTAGTAACCATTCCTTAAAATGTGGCTATGATGCACTGGAGGCTTCATTTAGATCAGCCATGACTGGCACAGTGATAAGAAGACATGCATGGCTGAAGGAACAGGTCTTACGGATCATGTTAAAGCTAAGTTATTAGATGCTCCTATGGATAAGGCCAGTTTGTTTGGTACACCTGCCCAGCAGGTAATGAAGAAAATGGAAGAAAAGGCAAAATCTGTACAAGCGGTTAAAGATTTCTTGCAGGTTCAGCCCCAAGGTTTAGCAGGAACTGGCCTGCCAAAATTGGTCCTTTCCTGACTCCACAAGATCCCAAAGGGGCAGGAATAGGCGTTCCAGAGGCAGAAATCAATCCAGGGGGGTGCCTACAGAGGACGACAGTGGCAAGGTAATAACAGAGGCACAGACACAGCCACTACCACTACAACAGCACAATCACAGTGACTTGATTCTAACTCCGCCTACCAGGGAACAAATAGCAGCACCATTAGGCGGAAAATTAACCTTATTTTCGAAGAACTGGCACTATATCACAAAAGACAAGTGGATTTTGCAAACCATAGACCAAGGTTACAGGTTCCACTTCCACACTTTACCAGTCAAAGAGGAATGCCAAACCTGCCTCCAAATCAAAAACAGAAGCTCTACAGCAGATAATGCAATTAACAAAGATGAGAGCTGTGGAAAGAGTACCAATAACAGAACAAGGCAAAGGATTCTACTCCAGACTATTCCTAGTTCCAAGAAAGGAAAAATGTTGGAGACCTATTCTCGACCTGTCCACCTTAAATACATACATCATTCTCCCAAAATTCAAAATGCTGACCCTACAGCAACTTCTTCCCATGCTGGGCAAGGAGTGTTGGCTGGTAACTCTAGATCTCAAGGAGGCATACCTGCACATCCCCATTCGACCAATTTGCAGAAGATACCTCAGATTTCTTGCAGGATCAGAGCACTATCAATTCTCAGCATTGCCCTTTGGCTTATCTACTGCGGCCAGAGGATTCAGAAAATGCCTGGGATCAGTAATGGCAGACTGCAGACTACAGGGAGTCCAAAGTTAGCCATACTGGGACGACTGCCTGCTACAAGGGACAACAAAAGCAAGCTGACAACAGATTTACAAAGGGTCATTTACTTGCTACAAGCACTGGGATACACAGTCAATTTACAAAAGTCAAGGCTGATACCATCCCAAACAAGGACATTCTTGGGTGCGAATTGGACACAGTAAAACAAATGGCATTCCTAACTGCAGAAAAACAAAAGAACTCCCTCTTTACTTCTTGGCACTAACAAGACAGAACAAGCTAACAGCAAGAAAAGTTCTGCAGGCCTTGGGCTTCATGGCATCATGCATAATCTTGGTTCCACATGCCAGACTACATATGAGAAAACTACAGTGGTACCTAAAGAATTTATGGTCCCAACACAGGCACAGCCTAGAAGCAGAAATTCCACTAATCCCATGCCTAAAACAGGAGTTCCTATGGTGGGCTCAAGCATGCCAGTCAAACCCAGGCCTACCCTTTCACAACTATCAAGCAAGCTAAACCATCACAACAGACGCCTCAGACCTAGGATGGGGGGCTCACATGCTGGACAAATGCGCATTACAAGGATTGTGGGCGCAGGACCAGCTTCACCTGCACATCAACCTAAAAGAAATGCTGGCAGTAAAACTGGCAATCCAAAAATTCAGACCATTTCTCAAAGAAGGCCATTTGATGACAAGGACAGACAACACCACAGTCATGTGGTACATCAACAAACAGGGAGGCACTCATTCATACCCCCTATGCAGAATGACTTTGGACCTTTGGAACCTGGCACTCAGCTACAACATCCAGTTACAGGCAATATTTGTACCGGGAAAGGAGAATACTCTAGCAGACATGTTAAGCAGAACCACCTCGGATGCTCACGAATGGATGCTACACCCGGACATCTTCCAGACCATCTCAAAGAAATGGGGAATGCCACAGATAGATCTATTCTTCCCCTCTCAATCACCAGCTCAAAAAGTTCTGCACAAGGACATTCCACCCACTTGCATGGAAAGTGGATTCGCTCTCCTTCAGCTGGAAAGGTCTGACAGCATATGCATTCCCACCTCTTCCCTTGATACACAAGGTATTACTAAAAATCAAGGAGGAACGTCCAAGGATAATCCTGATAGCTCCAAACTGGCCAAGACAACACTGGTACCCATTGCTGAGGAGCATGTCTCGGGACAAAATGTGGTCAATACCCCTGATGCCTTTGATGTTAACTCAGAACAACTACAGCATCATGCATCCAAACCTAAAACGTTGCAACTGACTGCATGGAACATCACATAGCAGCAACTAATCCAGAACTTTCCCAAAGGGTTAAAGACATTATCCTTGAAGCCCGCAGACCTTCAACAAGAAGGAACTATGCAGGAAAATGGAAAAGGTTTGTCATTTGGAGTGCTGAAAGAGGAAAAGATGTGTCGAATATAGATATTGCTAACATTCTGGAGTATTTGGCAGAGCTTCTACATACAGGCCTGTCCTATTCCTCCATCAAGATACATGCATCAGCTATTTCAGCAGAATACAGCTTTGATCCACCTGTCTTTTCACATCCTTTACTCAGGCAGTTCCTCAGAGGGATCAAGAATGTAAAACCTCCTAGGAAACCACCATTGCCAGCTTGGGATTTGAACTTTGTGCTAGAAAAGTTGACACTGCACCTTTTGAACCAGCAGCAACAGCAGACCTACAGCATCTATCGTGGAAAACTGCTTTCCTACTGGCAATAACCTCAGCAAGGAGGGTTTCTGAACTTCAGGCCCTAATGGCAGTACAACCCTTCCTAATCTTCCACCAAGATAGTGTCCATGAGGACTAATCCTACATTTATGCCTAAGGTGGTATACAGAGTGTCTTTAAACCAGGCAATCCACCTACCTACCTTCTTCCCCAACCCACAAAACAGAGGGGAAAGAATGCTGCATACCTTGGATGTACATAGACAGCTACGCTACTACCTGGACAGAACAAAACGTAACAGAAAAACTGACCAGCTTTTTGTAGCCTATGCAACAGGAAGGGAAGGAAAAGCTATTTCCAAACAGACAATCTCCAAATGGATAGGAAATTGCATACGATTCTGTTACTCCTTCCATGGAAAACCAATTCCACAGAACATAAGGCCTCATTCTACAAGGGCAACAGCCACTGCCACAGCCTTCTTACGAGGAGTGGCAACCAAGGACATTATTGAGGCGGCTACTTGGACCTCCGTGCATACATTTGCCAAGCATTATAATTTACCTCTGTATTCCAGATCCCGAGCAGGGTTTGCCACTGCTGTACTGCAAGGGATCCTAACCACACCATAATCTATTCTTCCTCCTCCCCTAGTTGGCTATGGTATTCTATCCAGTTGTTATGACTGCAGATGCATCCATGAAGGACATAATACAGTTTTGTACCTACCATAAATGTAGATGTCCGAACTGGATAGCATCTGCAGTCAGGATTACCCTCCCTCCTTCCCCTCTGTGGTACTCCTAGGGTATTTACCCTCCTAATAGCTAGCTGGTGGGGGGAGTCTCTTATTGTGTATTTGTTTGTATATATGTACATACATGCTTATTTTTTGTGTTTGCCTTCTATCTTTTTGGAAACATTGGCATTTACCCAAAGTTTAGCCTTCCAAGAGGGCAACTGGCATCTGGGGCAAGAAAGACTGAGGAAAATGGCGTCGGCTGATGCCTTTATACCCGAAGACCAGCAGAGATGACGTCGGGTGAAGTGCGACATCAGCCGAAGCCGGACCCGGACTTTGGAATCCGGCCGACCGAAGGGCTGCCTGACGACAGGACAACCCAGTTGTTATGACTGCAGATGCTATCCAGTTCGGACATCTACATTTATGGTAGGTACAAAACTGTACTTTCTCCAGACATTTTGGAGGGACGACCCTTTGTTCCAGCCCCTCCGCAAGCCACAGTGACCACGGACGCCTCTCAACTTGGGTGGGCAGGGGGGGTAATTGTTCAGGCAGGACAGTCCAAGGCCTGTGGTCCCCTGTAGAGACCAGCTTGCACATAAATGTCCTAGAGATGAGGGTGGTCCTTCTAGCGTTGTAGGCCTTTCATGCCTTTCTTCCTCTGGGAACGATTGCAATTCAGTCAGGCAACATGTCAGTGGTGTGGTATATCAACAAACCGGGAGGGACCAGATCTTACCCCCTTTGTTGCAAGGCCATGAGTGTGGGAATGGGCGATCTCCACCAGTCGTTTTCTCATCGCAGTGCACATTGCCTGCATGGTCCAACATCCTAGCGGACAGGGAAGTCGGACTATTCTGATGCCTTACGAGTGGTCTCTGAATCTTTCAGTAGTGGAACAGATCTTCTGCGAGTGGGATCAACCTTGCTGCGATCTCTTTGCATCTCCCTCCAACGCGAAGTGCATCAAGTTTTTTGCTCTGAACCCCCTGCCGGGAGAGTCCCCCAGAGATGCTGTAGTTCATGCTTGGCCTCCTTGTCTTCTGTATATTTACCCTTCACTACCTCTTATTCCGAGGTTTCTACAGAAAGCTCGTTGACTGAGGAACAAAGTGATCAACATTGCCCCGTTTTGGCCTCATCAGGTATGGTTTCCCTTCCTTTGGTCTCACCTTCTGGCTCCCGAATCTGGACAGTTTGAAGCTCATAGCTTGGCTGCTCCAGTTCCCGTGATTGCTAGGACTTTTGGATTATCCTCCTCCGTTAAGTCTATTTTGGTAGCTGCTCATAAGTCTTTGACCAGGAAGGTTTATCGCAGCAAGTGGAAACGTTTTTCCCTTTGGGCCTCTCAAAGGAGTTCCTTCATGGCCCCCATTTCCACCATTCTTGATTTTCTAGCTGATATTTTTCAGCACTGAGGTAGCTCTTCTGCTGTCAAGGTTCAGTTGGCTGCCATTTCTCATTGTCATGTGGGTGAGAATTCTGCGCCTCTAGCCTCCTCCAGACTGTGTAAAGCCTTTATTAAAGGCACCTTTTTGTTACGGACCCCGGTCAAGGGTGCTGTTCCCCCATGGGACCTTACTGTGGTTCTTGAAGCTTAGGTCGTTCCGCCTTTCGAACCTGCTGCTACAGCAGATCTGAAATATTTATCTTGGAAAACAGTTTTTCTGGTGGCTATTACCTCTGCCAAAAGGGTTTCAGAACTGCAGGCCTTGTCCACCAAAGTTCCTTACATGATTTTTCCCAAAGGTAGGGTTTCCCTTCGGACCAATCCATCCTTTATTCCTAAGGTGGCATCACCAGTGAATATCAGACCATCAATATGCCTGTGTTCTTTCCTAATTTTACTAGCAAGATGGAATGCAAACTCCACCTCTGCTGGAAGTTCATAGATAGTTACGATTCTATTTACACATGACAAAACATTTCTGTAAATCTGATCAATTGTTTGTATCCTTCTATAAACCTTTTTTGGCCAAACCAATCTCCAAGGTCACTATTGCTAGATGGATTTCTTCATGCATCCTTCAGGTCTTTAAGGACAGAGGCATGTGTCCTCTGGGTCAGGTGAGATCTCATTCCACTAGATCGATGGCTGCGTCTGCGGCCTTTTGGTCTAGAGTGTTTATGGATGGTATTTGTTCTGCAGTTACTTGGTCCTCATCTCGTACATTTATTTCTCATTAAGTCTTTCAGCTTTTCCCGGTTAAGGGTCGCCACAGCGGAACTCCGGTCTGCTCATGATTGGCAGTAGTTTTACGGTGCCGAGTTGCCAGCCCGATGCCCAACCTTCAATGAAGGCACGCCCATTCACGCTCACACCTACCTGCATGTCTTTAACGTCACTCAACCGTGATGAGGACTTGCAGACTCCACCCAGAAGGCGCTCCAGCCTAGAATCAAATGGGAGAACCTCTTGCTGTGAGGCGACAACGCTAACCGCTGCAACACCGTGGCTGTACATTTATTTCTCATTACAAATTGGATTTGACTTCCAGGAGGAGAGCATATTTTGGTTCCGCGGTGCTCCGGAATATCCTTCCATGAGGGCCTCCCAGGAGTTTAGTAGGTGGGGACTCTGTCCCACAGGTTAAAGACCAAATTAAGTAAACTACTTCAGATAAAGAAGTTATGTACTCACCATAACATTCCATCTGAGTAGTTCTACTTTGTCTTCAACCATCCCTCCCTCCTTCCCCCGGACCTTGGCATATGAACAGCCTACGGGCTGCAGTTATAGGTCGCAAGTATTTTTTCAGGTCAGGTTATCAGTATAAGGTTCAGCAAACTCTGTCTGGAGGTTGGAAGGTAGTGGAGGTGTGTTATGGGTAATGGGAGGAGCTTGGAGCTCGGAGCAGATGCTAGTAAGGTTGCTGGCTTGGATCCGATACTGATCCGGTATCCCACAGGTTGAAGACAAATGAAGTAGAACTATTCAGATGGAATGTTATGGTGAGTACATAACTTCTTTTTTTCTGCTATTCTCAACACAAGTCATTTCTAAGCAGCACCATGGCCCACTCTGCCAGGGCTTTGGCTTCTTCTGTGGGTTTTTGGAAAGGGTGGACTAAGTGTTATGAAAGCAGCAGTTTGCTTCTCTGTACATTAACAAAGCATTGCAAACGGGATTCCTTTTCCAAGTCAAGAATAAGCTTTGCTAGGTCCATTCTCCAAGAGCTCCTGGATTCTTAAATTCCTTCCTTCCTATATCATTCTAAGGTTTGATAAACTTGCCCATGCAGCTTAGGCTACTGCAGCAGTGATCTAAATCTTGAACCTAGTACAGTTGTGTTCATAAACTTACCATAACAAGTAGAAGTTTTATAGATCTCTGTTGCAGTAGCTGACCACTCCCTTTGTCACTTTTGTTCTAGATGTGTTGTTAGGGTATGTATATACTCCCTTGTATGCATTTGTTTTATTTGCCTTTCCTAGCACTTTCGTTTCAGGACTGTAGCCTTCCTTCTTGAGGCAAGAAAGTTCTGTAGCTTATTGTGCTCTAACCACAGCTTGAACACTACTCTCCTTGAGCCCCACAGCATTTAGAGCATGTGAAAGTTGACCTGAAGCTTTGAAAACTGTCTAGTGGTCATTATTCTCAGGATGTCATACTGATAAAAGTACACTTGTGGAATTAAACTTATTGTAACAGTAGATGTTAAGTTGTCAATCTCGCCTTCATTCTTGCTTGATGGGTTCGGAGCCGATCCCTCGGCTCCGACTCGGCACTTGCTTTAGCTCGAGAACTCCTTTTACCAGCTCGAGGCAGCCCCATATCCCATGATGCAAGGCAGGAAGTACCCAGATCTCGTTTGCCGCTTGGGAGGTCTTCTCTTTACCAGCTCCTGGTAAGTAATTCACTTTTGTGACATTTAAGCCCCTTTTTAGTTAAAACCTTTTATTTTTGATAGTTTAACTTTAAACTTAACTTTTCTGACAGAAATCCCTGTCTCTTTTAAATTTTTTTAGTCAGTTAATTTCCCTTTCCCATCCCCCCCCCCTGTTAGGGTGTGTGTGTTGGTTTATTTTACTAAATACCCTTTTGGGTTTAATTTAATTTAATTGGACTGGTGTGTGTGTGTTTTTTGGGCACCATGTCTAAAGAGAGGGTTTCAGGTTTTAAGAAGTGTGACTCGTGCTGTCAGAAGATGTCTCTGACAGACGGTCACACTTCTTGCCTGTACTGTTTAGGCCCTCTTCACCTGCAGGACTCCTGTGCTATTTGTCACTCCTTCAGCCAGAGAGTCCTGCAGGAGAGAAAAATAAGTTGATTCTGAGGGTCTTCTTAAGCGGAGGGCTCTCCGGCTAAGTCGGCCACAAAATCAACAAAATCTGCCAAGACCCAGGCTTCTGTTTCTAAGCCTGTGGCCTCGGCTCCGACTCGTATAGAGTCGAGATCGGCTCGGCTGGAGCCGATTCTGATCTACTAAGCCTTGGCGCGATGGCTATCGGTGCGAATCTGCTGACCACTGTGGTGTCGGTTCCGACCGGCTCCGACACCCGTACGCAGGCATCGGTGTTGGCTCCGATCGGCTCAGACACCCATGTGGCACAGGCATCGGTGTCGGCTCCGATCGGCTCCGACACCGTTACTCTGGTGGCTGTATCGGCTCGGCTGGAGCCGATACATCGGCGTTCTGCCGGCTCCGGTCGGTGCCGACAGGATCAATAATATCGGCTCCGATGACCCATTCCAGGAAGAGGTCGAGGTCTCCTTCCTTGGAGCCAATACTTTCGGCTCCGGCCTCCCCTCTTCTATCGGAGCGGAGCCATCGGAGCCGATCTTCAAGGTCATCCAGGTTGTCAGACCATGACCTAGAGAGTGGTCAGTAGATTGCTCAAGTCACAGGTACTGGCCCAAATGCTACACAGTCCGTCTCAACAGACGACTGTTGGTCCACACCCCGTTACAGTTCCTCCTTCAACTCTACCCCAGAGTTTGGAGTTGGAGTCTTCGGGCAGGGTTACTGCTACGGCTGGAGGGCGGATACCCCTTCTGTTCCTTCAGCCCCTACTCTTATCTCCTCTTCCTTAGAGGGATTCGGTGGTCGGGCTTCCATGGTCTCCTCCGAGGGGGTGAGTGGCATCGGACCCTTGTGCGAACCCGCTCTTCCCCTTGGAGCCTCGGCCTTGGTGAGCTCGGCTGCGACATCTGCCTCGGAGACTTCCCTTCGGTGGCCCCTGGGTTCCTAGCTCTTGAGCGGGTCTCTCGGACCTGCCTGGGAGGGAGCATTCGAGGTGATGAAGAGTGTACTGGCCTCGGGTATCAGTCAGCAGCCGCTTCCCGTAGCTCCCCGCCCTGTTGTACCTCTTGACATCTGTGCCACTTCTCTTGCCACAGGACCCAGAGATCCTCCGCCTCAGGTTTCCCCATTGGGAATTTCCCCTCTTCCGAGGATTCTCCTGATGTTTGGGAGATCCTCCTAGGAAGAGGACTTGTAAGAGGAAGCATGTAGACTCCCTGAGTCTGTCACTTGGATACTGACTTTGATGAGTCAGAGGGATCCCTAGATCCCCTCTGAGGATGTCTCCTTCTCAGACATCCTAGAACTTCTGAAACAGAGGGAAACTGGCCTCCAACAATCCCTCTGAGGATGAGTCAGTATACCTAGAGGCGTTTGGATCTCGGCCCTCCACCTCCTGGGTGTCTCCGCCTTCGACCCCTTATGCAGGTTATAGCACGAAGGCGTGGACAGCTCCTGACTCTGTAGAGCCAGTCCCTAGGAGGCCTTCTAAATTTATAACTGCCCCTAGTGACAAACAATTCCTTACAAAGGGTGTCCCGCTGATGCCATGGTGGTGGCTGCGGCCACCAAAAGGAACTTGCAGATCCTTCCGTGCCCGTCCATCCTCCTAATAAGGACTCTAGGACCATGGATAGGTACGGCAGCGGATGTTTTCTTCAGCGACCTTTGCTATGCGTTCGCTGAATTATCTTTGTCACTTCACCAGACTCCAGAGAGATATCCTGAAGGAGCTGGGAGAAGTAGTTCAGGATCCTACAGCTGCAGGGGCCCAAGAAAGATTGCTTCAGCTAGGAACCCTCAATTCCATTGCTAACTCCTCCATGCGGCTAATATCTTATGCTGCTGATGGGCGAGTAGAGCCATGAGCACAGGTGTGGCTCTTAGGCGCCAAGCCTGGATGCGGCTATGTGATTTCTTGGATCCCTTTAAGGCGTCCTTCACAAATTCTCCCTTTGATGGGTCAGCTTTGTTTGGCCCTCAGGTGAAGGAAACCTTGACCAGGTGTGAGCAGGACGGCAAGACTCTTTCTGCTGTTGGAGTCCGTTTTCCACCCCTTCTAGGCCTTATCCCAAAGGACAGAAGGGTGGGAAGATGTGGTTCCGTAAATCCCAAGGAGTCACGCCCGGATTCACGTGGTCAGTTTACCCCTAGAGGCAGAGGGGTAACAACAACAGGCGCCGCTCTAGAGGCAGAGGGGTCCGAAGAATCAGGGCAACAGGGAGTCTCTTCCTGAAAAGCCTTTTCAGCATCCCTGAGGTGTTGCCCGGCTGTCCCTCCTTGGAGGCAGTCGGGGGAAGATTATCACTGTACCCAGAAGCCTGGCATTCCCTCACTCAAGACAGATGGGTACAGTCGATCATATCCAAGGGTTACATAATTCCTTTCGAGGAAAGTCCCTTCCCTCAAGTTCCCTTCCAGATGTACCACCGGTCTAAGGGACATTGCAGAGTTAGAGATCGCAAAACTACTGCAAAAGAGCCATTCAGCCAGTCACAATAGACCATTCAGAGCCGGAATCTACTCAAGGTTCTTTTGGTCCCCAAAAGGCGGGAGACTGGAGACCAATATTGGATCTCAGCAGACTCAACAAGTCTGTCAGGAAGACAAGATTCGAATGGTCACTCTTCAGTCAATTCTGCCCTTCTTACAGAAGGACAACTGGATGTGCTCAATAGATCTTCAGGATCGTACTATCACATCAAAATTCACAGGCGCTCCAGGAGATTTCTCCGCTTCGGCTGGGGTCCAGTCATTTCAGTTCAGAGCCCTGCCCTTTGGTCTCACTACAGCCCCCAGAGTGTTCACCAAATGCATGGCAGTGGTCACGGCTCACCTGAGGCGTCAAGGATTCCAGGTGTTTCCGTATCTCGACGACTGGCTCCTGTCAGCCACCACCAGGCATCAGCTTATACAAGCCAGGGATTACACAATAGACCTTTGTTCTCATTTGGGCATCTCAGTCAACTACGAAAAGTCATCCTTATCGCCCTGCCAGTCTATTACCTTCATAGGCGCAAACTTAAACACTGTTAGGATGTCAGCTACCCTTACAGAACAAAGAGTTTCAGACATTCAGACTCATGTCAGGATCATTCTGGCCAGCAAAAGGGACAGGCCAGAATGGTTCTAAAGGTATTAGGTCTTATGGCTGCGGCCATCACTCGTCTTCCCGTGGCTCGATTCTACATGCGCGTCCTTCAGTGGATGCTGTTCACACAGTGGTCATACCAGCAACTCCCAATCGTCACCAGATTCTGGTGACACAAACATCAAAGAACATCTTGCTTGGTGCATCACATCGTCTCAGGTTCACCAAGCCAGGTGCTTTGTACCTCCCGCCCCGATAGCCACTGTCACCACGGAGGCCTCCCTGATCGGGTGGGGGTCATTATCAGGGCAGGATGGTTCATGGGGCGTGGCAACCGTTCGAGTACCATCTGCACATAAATGTCCTGGAGATGAGAGCAGTGCTTTTAACGTTGCAAGCCCTCAACGACTTTCTTCCCGTAGGGACAATTGCAGTCCACACAGACAACATGTCTGTAGTTTGGTATATCAACAAACAGGGCGGAACCAAGTCCTACCCCTTGTGTCGAGAAGCTCAGACTATGGCAATGGGCGATCTCCTCTCATCGGTTTCTGGTAGCAACGCATATCCCTGGGAAAACCAACATTATAGCGGACAGATTGAGCAGAGCTATTCTCATGCCTCACGAGTGGTCTCTCAAACAATCCATAGCGGAAGAGATTTTTCTGGAATGGGGTCGTCCATGTTGCGATCTTTTTGCTACTCCCCAAAACAGCAAATGTCCAGACTTCTTCAGCCTCTTCCTCTATCAGGCCATCCCCCCAGAGACGCTCTGACCCAGGATTGGCCCCAGGGACTTCTTTATGCCTTCCCTCCATTTCCTCTGATCCCTCAGGTGATCCAGAAAGCTACCGTTTGAGAGCCAAATTGATTCTCATTGCCCCTTACTGGCCTCGACAAGTTTGGTTCCCGTTCCTCCATCGTCACCTTTTGGTGCAGCCGTGGCATCTGGACCCAGTGCCAGATCTACTTATTCACCAATCCGGTCAGCTGCACCGGTCAATCCCTTCTCTCAACCTCACAGCATGGTTGCTCCACTTCCTTCCTTAGCCAGGCTTCCTTTGATCTCTAACCCAGTTAGAGATATCATAGTAGCTTCACTAAAATCCTCTACCAGGAGGATTTACACAAGCAAATGGAAACGTTTCTCTTATTGGGCTAAGGCCCAAAATATTGATCCTTTTACTGCCCCTGTTCAGGCAGTTCTGGACTTCTTAGCAGAGATTTTCCATGCAGGCTCCTCTTATTCCACAGTCAGAGTTCAGTTGGCTGCTATTTCTAATTTTCATGTCGGGATAGCAGATCATAATATTATGTCCCATAGACTCTGCAGGGCCTTTTTGAAAGGGATTTTCCTGCTAAAGCCTCCAATCAGGAATCCTCCTCCTCAGTGGGATTTAAATTTAGTGCTGACATCCTTGATTCTTCCCCCCTTCGAGCCAGCTGTTTCTTGTTCCCTGAAATATCTTTCTTGGAAAACTTTATTCCTAGTGGCTATTACATCTGCCAGGAGGGTGTCTGAACTTCATGCTCTTTCGGTTCGACCCCTATTTGATTTTCACAAAGACAGAGTATCTTTGAGAACTAATCCATCCTTTTTACCTAAGGTCGCTTCAAAAAACAATCTGAATCAATCTATTGATCTCCCTGTATTTTTTCCCAACTATTCAGATAGAGCTGAACAAAAGCTACATTATCTTGATGTCCACCGTCAGCTTAGATATTATTTGGACAGAACAAAAATTTAGAAAATCTGATCAACTTTTTGTTTCCTATGCGGATAATAAAAAGGCCTTCCTGTTTCTAAAGTGACTTTGTCCAGATGGCTTTCTTCCGTCATCACTGAAATTTATACGATCAGGGGAAAACAGCTGTGCTCAAAACCTAAAGCACATTCAACTAGGAGTTTAGCTACTTCTACAGCTTTTCAAGCTAGACTGCCTTTAGACACTATTTGTGCAGTGGCCACTTGGGCCACTCCTCACACTTTTGTTTCCCATTACAAATTGGACTTGGCCTCCAGGGACAGAGCCAGTTTTGGCTCTACAGTCCTCAAGAGTTTGTTCCATTGAGCCACCCAGGATAGAGGTGCTAGGAGACACGCGGTCCCGTGAAGCAAGAATGAAGGTGAGATTGACAACTTAACATTAAGTTATGTACCTACCATAACGTTCCATGTTAGTTGTCTTCTCTAGCCTTCTTTCTTGCGACCTCCCTCCTTCCCCCTGGCCTGGACAGACCTTGTATAAGAAACTATAATGCTAAAGACCATTCAGACCTGGTCCTTTTTCCATTTGTAAGTTTCTTCTTCCTTTGGGAAGTATTGTTTATGCTTGGTGTTATTGCCCTTTTGTCAACAAACGAGATCTGGGTACTTCCTGCCTTGCATCATGGGATATGGGGCTGCCTCGAGCTGGTAAAAGGAGTTCTCGAGCTAAAGCAAGTGCCGAGTCGGAGCCGAGGGATCGGCTCCGAACCCATCAAGCAAGAAAGAAGGCGAGAGAAGACAACTAACATGGAACGTTATGGTAGGTACATAACTTCTTAATGTTTGAATAGCTCACTGTTGTAGTAGCAAGAGCTGTATAATGGACATATCCTGCCAAGGACTGGATAACAGGCCAGCTTCCAAAACTTTAGAATCCCGTCTACATACCCTAACTGCTAAAGAGCTTGTGGAAAGTGGTATAAAGTCAGTGGTCAAGGTGCCATATCTCAGAGCTTTTTGCCATAGAACAAAGTAGGCTAGAGAAATGCCAGATAGGTGTCAGGAGAAAAAACTTAATGGCAAAACCCCCCAACCTGCCATAAAAAAGTGGAGAAGGGTGTTTGCCCTGCAACAATGATCTATAATGAACATCTTACTGGGTATTATGGGAGAGGAGATGGAGCCACCCTTATCTTTGTTCTATTAGCTTCAGATTGATTTTGATTAATTTATTTGGTATTCATAGCATATTTATTCAGTACTTGAATAGTCAAGGTTTTGGTATTGTTTCTTCACATATTTTTATGTACATCAGAGTTTGTTTAGGGAATCGTATTACAGTAAGAGGATGATCTGTGATGGCAGGCATCTGCCAGTATTTAGATGCATAGCTGTTTGTTTTGCCCATATGCTGTGAATTGACAGACAGGAATGGTGGGGTTATAGTCCTGTTTGGAGAAGAACTTAGTAGTTGACTGGTACAATTCCTGTATCCAGGAACTTCCTCTGTGCCTCATGTTTTGTTACACTTGTCAAAAGTATTTTTTTGTTATTTTGGTGTGGTTGAGATGACAATACACTTGCATAGATGTTCAGCTGATTATACAAAGTACAAAAAACTTGGTGTGTAGATCATGGGCTAAGACAGAACTAATTCAGTGGTAACACCTTATTATATGACATTGTATGTATTATGTTTATCTGGAAAGAGGTGGTGTCTCTACACCCAAATGTTGGGGGTAGAGTGTTGGCTACCAGTCCAGACCAATAGTGGTGGTAGTGGGGGGTTGAAGTACTATATCTGATGTCTTTTTAGTCCATGTCATCTTGTGTTCCTCAGATCTGATGGCTTTTTCAGACATTCAGCTCTGAAGCTCCGCCTCTTCTCCTATAATATCCTGCAAGCCTGGTTATTTGCCACTTTCAAGTACAAGACACCATCTCTACAGCTCCATCTAGTCTTCACTGGAATTCTCCCAATGTAGGCTGAACAGTCATTGCACCAAGGGTTAATGGTGGAATCTTTGTGACCATTAGGAGGCTTTCAGGGAAGAGTAATATATTGCTAAAATGTCTGTGATGGTTGTCATGTTTCTTTCAAAGGCCCGGTATCCATATTATAAGTTACTGGAGAGGTACGAATGGCCAGTCTGCTGTTATGGTGAGTTCTTCCTACGACTAAACTTTTGCTTGGTTGGTAATACAAGCACACAGTATCTGTTGTGCATGTTTTTAAGTGATCAACTACATAAAAAAAAATAGATGTGCAAGTTGATCTGTTTGTATATTTGTAGGATGTTACTTGCAGAGAGGGCTTGTAGTTTGTGCATGTGCACACATGGATGTGTACATGTATGTTGTAAACATAATTTTCCCTTTTTCTTTTTTTCAGGGCAGGTACTTAGTGCTCACGTGTCTGGCCGTGTAGTTATGAAAAGCTACTTAAGTGGAATGCCAGAGTGCAAATTTGGAATGAATGACAAGATTGTTATTGAGAAACAAGGCAAAGGAACAGCCGATGAGACTGGCAAGAGGTGAGAGCTGCAGTATTTCTATGATCTTTTTTGTTGAGTTCCTCACTGTTGCATTTAGTTGCATTTGTTTTGGTACTTTAAAAGTTCAAACTTTTGAAGAAAGAGCTGTGGTCCAGACATTTTTCTTCCTGGTGCAAAGTTGTTCATAATCGAGCACATTAAATTTCTCTCATTCTTTTTTACTGCCAGAACATTACACTGAGCTAAGGGTCATGAATTACATAGTCATTGCTACTATTTTTAATTTGACTTTAATTTTCACTGTATAGGTTTAGGTTATTTTATTTTCTGTACTGTTTTTTCTTCATCCTGTTTCATTTTTACCCCCTCATACATTGTCCAGCATCGCTATAAAAGTGATCATTTACCAGTATTGTCTTGCATACATTTGCCGTGACCATTGTTGACATGATAGAGTAGCATTTCTCTATGAATTATTACGGAAGGCAAACTGTATTGCGGGCATTTGTCAATTCCTGCATCTTCAGTTCAGTCTGTTTCCTGAAACTGCTAAATGTATTTTCCGTGTTCTCCCCATGGGTGCTCTGGTTTTGTCCTTCACAAAGCTATGCAGTTGCTGTAATGAAGTGCCCTTAGGTTTGTTTTGCATAGCTTGAGTCTTCTCTGTAAAGTAACCTGTGGTTCAGTGGATTATCACATTCCACAAAATGAAATAGAAACTAAGCTGCTTTGAGCCATCCTTCAGGTTAGCTGAGAGCAGGAGTTTTCCTTAAATATTTTATGCCATCTTAGAGTTGAAGACATGCACACATGGTTGATATTTCTGCTATGTGTCCTTTCAGAATATTGTAGTTCATCTTACTGTAGTGTATGCGTGTTTCCTTCATAGGTTATTAGGCATTTAATTGGGTAGTTCATTAGTAGCCTAGCCACTGCAGCTCTGGTTTGTTGCCCCTTTGCATAAGGAATTATGGGGCCAGATCTGAGATGTGTTTATGGGTCACTCATATATTTAATTGAATTGTATTTGAAGATGGTTGGGGAATCTCTTTTTGTATGAAAGAGAAAATCTGATGTTCATCGTGTTACACTGCTGCAGTCATTACACTTGGGTTATCCTGCCGTCAGGCAGTTCCCCAGTCGGCCTGAGTTCCAAAGTCTTGGTCCGGCATCGGTTGCTGTCGCCTCCTCCCTGACGTCAGTGCAACAAGGGTATATAAGATGCAGCCGGCGCCATTTTCTTCTGTCTTTCTTGCCGCGTGGTGCCCAAAGCAGAAGCAGTTCGCAAGTGCCGGTCGGCCGACTCCTGAGATTTTCATTCAAAATCCAGAACCGAAGTCTTCTAAAAGAGCTAAGTACCCCATTGGTGAAACTTTTTCTTGCCTCAGACCGATGTCAGTAAAAGTTAATAACTGTATTTCTTGTGGGAAGCAAATACCTCATAAGGATTTCCACTCCTATTGTATTCCATGCCTAGGCCCTGACCATGACGTCACTGGTCGGTTTTGTGCTAGGTTTAACAAGCGCACTATTAAACGTCGGTTTGATTTTGCCCGACATTATTTTGGTAGAAAATTCAATTACACCATGCCGTCGGAAATTCCGACGACCGCAATGCATAAAAAGCGCAAGGACAAGGACAGGCATCCGAGGCCCAAAACTGACGACAAGGCCTCTTCTAGGCCGGTCGTCGGTTTTCAGTGAGGCGCCTACGCAGCCCCTGACTACCGCTTCCACAGAACCACAGACCGCCTCAGACTGCCACGTGGAGCTGGCTGGGCCTTCGGATGTGCTAGGTCTTCAGCTTACCGATCCTAAACCTACAGAGGGAATCGAAGTAGCTGAGCAATCCACAGTTACAGAAGGTGTTTTCAGACCTGCCCAGTTAACCATTAAAACCCTCTGTTCAGTCTAAGCCCCCCTTAAAAGCAAAGAAAGACACAACTCTCTCCAGGACAGGCTTCCATGCCTAAGAAACAAATGCTAAAAATGGCAGAGGACCTAATCACCCGATGCAGACTATGAATCTTCTGACCAGGTGTCCATTTCCTCAGACTCTTCCTCGGACCTAGGATATCCTTTACCCCCTTATGAGGATTCGGATGCTGAGGAATCAATTCCATCAGCTTCTCCGCCTGAGGATTACTCCTTTGGGGGAGACCTTACATACCATGAGGGAGCATTTCCACTGGGAAGGTCAGGATTACTCAGAATCCAAGAAAAGGCTCAGAGACTTCCTTTTATTGCCTCAACACAGACCCCTTGCTATCCCGCCAGTTTTAGACATTGTGGATGATGTGTACACTGAATCCAGTTTGGACCCTGACTCCTTACCCCCAGCCCCAGTTAAACCTGATGGATATTAGAGTCCCTGACTCTCTCAAATTTCTGTACAAGAGCCTTGTTGCTGACCCTGAAACTATTTCTCAGGGACCCAAAGTGATTAAGGCCTCATCAGCAAAAAACCCAGTTCCCTCTGACAGATTCCAGAGCATTAGACAGATGGGGAAAGAAGGTATATACGTCTGCAACTTTAGCAAGGAGAGCCTTGAATTGCCAGTTTCACAGGCTAAAATATCAGCAATTTTTGATGTCTCAGTTGAAACAAAAGATGCTTCCAGATTCAGATCCTCCTAACTTAAAAGAAATGCAGGATTTATTGCATGCTGCTGAACAAGTGGGAAAACATACTTTGCATTGTGGGTTTGATTCCTTAGAGGCCTCCTGTAGAGCAGCAGTTACAGGCTCTGTCATTAGAAGGCATGCTTGGTTAAAAGAACATACGTTACCAGATCATGTTAAGGTCAAATTATTGGATGCACCTTTGCAGCGGGATGTGCTGTTTGGAGTTAAGGCAGAGGAGGTATTAAAGAAGATGGAGGATAAGGCAAAACTCTATGCAAACGGTGAAAGATTTCTTACAGGTTCAGCCTCCTCGTTTTAGCAGAAATTGGCCGATAAAGAATTGGTCCTTTCCAGTCACAGACCTCAAAGGGGCAGATACAGACGTCCAAGAGGTAGAAGTCAGACACAAGGCCCTTAGAGGCCTCGACAATGGGGCACACCAGGCCAGAAAGAAGAAGATAGGCCTGAACCTTATAAAAAACAGACTCAATTGCTTTCCACTACAGCTGCCAAACAGTTCTCTCTTGGCAGCCTCCTTAGGAGGAAAACTGGCACTTTTCTATCACAACTGGCATTGCAACACCAAAGACAAATGGGTTCTCAACATTGTATCTCAAGGTTACAGGTTCCATTTTCACATCCTGCCAAGGCTAAAAGGAATGCCAAATCTGCCACCAAATCAATGGGCAGAGGCTCAAAAACAAATTGCAGCACTCATGGACATGAGAGCTATTCAAAAGGTACCACCACAGGAACAAGGACAAGGATTTTACTCAAGACTCTTTCTGGTTCCCAGAAAGGACAAAGCTTGAAGACCCATTCTGGACCTTTCTACACAAACACTTACCTGGATGTACCAAAATTCAAGATGTTGACACTACAGCAGCTTCTTCCCATGCTGGGCAAGAAAGCTTGGCTCGTGACTTTGGACCTCAGAGGCATACCTGCATGTCCCTATCAGACAAAACTGCAGAAGATACCTCCGATTTTTAGCTGGTTCAATGCACTATCAATTCTCTGCACTGCCCTTTGGCTTATCTACTGCGCCCAGGGTCTTCACAAAGTGCCTGGAACCAGTAATTGCATTTTGCAGGCAAAAAGGAATTCAAATTTATCCATACCTGGACGACTGCCTGATTCAAGCAGAGAGCAAGGACATTCTACTAAAGCATCTGGCGGACGTAAAAAAGTTAAGTTGCCTGGGGTACACAGTAAACAAAAAGAAATCAAATCTAGTGCCCTCTCAACAGATAATATTCCTGGGTGCCAGCTTGAACACAACGGCCTCGATGGCTTATCTCACGCCAGACAAGCAAGGACAACTGACTCAGTATTTTCAATTAATGGCAGCAAAGACCCAACTCCCTGCAAGAAAAATTCTGCAGGCCTTGGGCTACATGGCATCTTGCATACTAATTCCATATGCCAGACTGCATATGAGGGAACTACAATGGTACCTAATGAGCGTATGGTCTCAACTCTGTCAAAGTTTGGAAACAGTTATACCACTAATTCCTTGCCTGCAGCAGGAGTTTCGATGGTGGACACAATCTTGTCACCTCAACAATGGATAGCCTTTCATTCAACCCACAGCCAGGCAGACACTGACAACAGATGCATCTGATTACAACTGGGGAGCACACATGGCAGGAAAATGTATCCAGGGCCAGTGGCCCACAGAGCAAAGACATCTCCACATCAATCAAAAAGAGATGCTAGCTGTACAAAATGCTGTTATAGCTTTCAAGGACCTACTGCATCCAGGACAATTTCTACTAAAGACAGACAACACCACAGTTATGTGGTACATAAACAAGCAGGGGGCACACACTCCTACCCCCTCTGCAGACAAGCCATGACCTTGTGGAACACAGCTCTAAACTACCAAGTTCATCTGCAAGCACAATTCCTGCCAGGAGAGAAAAACACACTGGCAGACGACCTAAGCAGAAACATTATGGACCCACACGAATGGGAACTGAATCCACAAATATTCAGAATAACACAAAAATGGTGGAGCCCGGACATAGATCTGTTTGCCTACCCAAAGAACTGCCAATTACAGAAATTCTGCACAAGGATCTACCATCCACAAGCATGGAAAGTGGATGCCCTCTCATTCAACGGGAAAAAACTACAAGTATACGCTTTGCCTCCTTTACCTTTCCTCCCAAAGGTACTCATAAAATCCCCTAGGAAGAGCCAAAAATGACACTGATTGCACCAGACTGGCCACGCCAGCACTAGTACCCAATCTTAAAGAACTTAGCGCAAGAACCACCCTGGATTTTACCTCAAATCCCAGAGTTGCTGACACAGCACAACAGTCAGATACTTCACAGCCAGCTAAAGACCTTAAACGTAGCTGCATGGAAAATTCCCTAGTCAAGCAAGCAATGCCTCTCTCCAAAGCTGTTATGGATGTCATTCTGGAGGCCAGAAGGCCTAGCACCAGGAAAGCATACTCTGATAAATGGAAGAGATTCTGTGCCTGGAACCAAGTGCACAGCCTTGACCCTCTTGTCCCAAACATTCCTCGGATACTGCAGTACTTAACTGAGATGCTGGACAAGGGCCTCTTTCATCCATCAAAATCCATGCCTCAGCTATCTCTGCTCATTACAACACGGATCCACCAATTTTTTCTAATCCTTTGCTCAAACAGTACCTCAGAGGGGCTGAAAACGTAAGACCGCCCCGTAGAGCACATACACCAACTTGGAACCTCAACTTTGTTTTGGAAAAATTTAACTCGTTTTGAGCCAGCTAACAGCAGAATTAAAATACATCTCTTGGAAAACTGCTCTGCTACTGGCAATAACATCTGCACGAAGAGTTTCAGAATTACAGGCACTAATGGCAGTTGAACCTTCCCTTATCTTCCACCAGGACAGGGTGTCTTTAAGAACTAACCCTACGTTTATGCCAAAGGTGGTATCAATTGTGGCTCTAAACCAAGCTATTCACTTGCCAACTTTTTATCCAAAACCACAGAACAAAGGGGAGAGACTTTTACATTCTTTGGACATTCACAGACAGTTACGCTTCTATTTGGACAAAACCAAAGCTTTCAGAAAATCTGAGCAGTTATTGGTAGCATACTCTGCAGGAGCACAGGTAAAAGCCATTTCAAAGCAGACTGTTTCAAAATGGATAGGACACTGTATACGTTTCTGCTATACCCACCATGGGAAACCTGTACCTAGCAGCATTAGATCTCAATCCACCAGGGCAATAGCCACTTCAACTGCCTACCTCAGAAGAGTACCTACCAAGGATATTTTGGAAGCAGCAACATGGAGTTCTGTGCATACCTTCACCAAACATTACCATTTGCCTTTATACTCCAGATCCAGAGCTGGCTTCGCCACTGCTGTACTGCAGGGCCTTATAGCCACCCCTAATGCCTTATAGATCTAGCCTCCCTACCTCAGCTTTGGGATTCCACCCGAGTGTAATGACTGCAGCAGTGTAACACGATGAACATAATACAGTTTTGTCCCTACCATAAAAGTAGATGTTAGAGTGTTGACACTGCTGCAGTCCAGGTTACCCTTCCTCCTTCCCCTCATACTTTCTGGTACTTACCTAGGGCATCTACCTTTACTTATGGGGAGTATTTGCTGGTAACTAAAAATGGTTGTTTGCTTTTATTTTGTATTGTTTACTAGCAATTTGAATTGCCTACCTATTTGGGGGCACCTGACATCTGGGGCAACAAAAAATGAAGAAAATGGCATCTGCTGCATCTTATATACCCCTGTCGCACTTACGTCAGGGAGGAGGCGACAGCAACTGACGCCGGACCAAGACTTTGGAACTCTGGCCGACTGCGGGACCGCCTGACTGCAGGATAACCCAAGTGTAGTGACTGCAGCAGTGTCAACACTCTTAACATCTACATTTATGATAGGTACAAAACTGTACTTTCGCAAGTGCCGGTCGGCCGACTCCTGAGATTTTCATTTTGAATCCAGAACCGATGTCTTCTACAAAGCTAAGTACCCCGTTGGGGAAACTGTTTCTTGCCTCAGACTGATGTCAGTAAAAGTTAATAACTGTTTTTCTTGTGGGAAGCAAATACCTCATAAGGATTTCCACTCCTATTGTATCCCATGCCTAGGCCCAGACCACGACGTCACTGATTGTCGGTTTTGTGCTAGGTTTAACAAGCGCACTATTAAACATCTGTTTGATTTTGCCCGACATTATTTTGGCAGAAAATTCAATTACACCATGCCGTTGGAACTTCTGACGACCATAGTACATAAAAAGTGCAAAGACAAGGACAGGCATCAGAGGCCCAAAACTAACGACTAGGCCTCTTCTAGGCCAGTTGCTGGTTCTCCCGATTTTCAGCGAGGCACCTACGCATCCCCTGACGACCGCTTCCACAGACCACCTCCGACTCCCATGTGGAGCTGGCTGGGCCTTCGGACACTCTAGGTTTTCAGCCTACCGAAACTAACCCTTCAGAGGGAACCGAAGTAGCTGAGCAATCCACAGCTTCAGAGGGTGTTTTCAGACCTACCCAGTTGACCATTAAACCCTCTAAGTCTAAGCCCCCCTTAAAAACAAAGAAACAGATGCAGCATTCTCCAGGACAGGCTTCCATGCTTAAGAAACAGATGCTCAAAATGGCCGAAGACCTAATCACCCTGATCAGGGGGTCCCATCCCCCTCCTAATAAAAGGCCCAGACGGGATGCAGACTATGAATCTTCCGACCAGGTGTCTATTTCTTCAGATTCATCCTCAGACCTAGGATATTCTTTACCCCCTTATGAGGGTTCTGATGCTGAGGAATCAATTCCATCAGCCTCTCCGCCTGAGGACTACTCCTTTGGGGAGACCTTACATACCATGAGGGAGCATTTCCATTGGGAAGGCCAGGATTACTCAGAATCCAAGAAAAAGGCTCAGAGACTTCCTTTTATTGCCTCAACACAGACCCCTTGCTATTCTGCCAGTGTTGGATATTGTGGATGATGTGTACACTGAATCCAGCTTAAACCCTGACTCCTTACCTCCAGCCCCAGTTAAACCTGATAGAGTCCCTGACTCTCACAAATTTCTGTATAAAAGCCCTGTTGCTGACCCTGAAACTATTTCTCAGGGACCCAAAGGGATTAAGGCCTCATCAGCAAAAAACCCAGTTCCCTCTGACAGAGATTCCAGAGCATTAGACAGATGGGGAAAGAAAGTGTATACGTCTGCAACTTTAGCAATGAGAGCCTTAAATTGCCAGTTTCACATGTTAAAATATCAGCAATTTTTGATGTCTCAGTTGAAATAAAAGATGCTTCCAGATCCTCCTAATTTTAAAGAAATGCAGGATTTATTGCATGCCGCTGAACAAGTGGGAAAACATACTTTTTAATGTGGGTTTGATTCCTTAGAGGCCTCCTGTAGAGCAGCAGTTACAGGCTCTGTCATTAGAAGACATGCTTGGTTAAAAGAACATACGTTACCAGATCATGTTAAGGCAAAATTATTGGATGCACCTTTGCAGCGGGATGTGTTGTTTGGAGTTAAGGCAGAGGAGGTATTAAAGAAGATGGAAGATAAAGCAAAATCTATGCAAACGGTGAAGGATTTCTTAAGGTTCAGCCTCCTCATTTTAGCAGAAATTGGCCAACAAGGAATTGGTCCTTTCCAGTTACAGACAGACCTCAAAGGGGCAGATACAGATGTCCAAGAGGTAGAGGTCAAGCACAAAGTCCTTAAAGCCCTCTACAGTGGGGTACACGAGGCCAGAAAGAAGGGGGGAAGACGGGCCCCAACCATATAAAAAGCAGCATCAATGACTTCCCACTACAGCTGCCAAACCGCTCTCTTGGCAGCCCCCTTAGGAGGAAAACTGGCACTTTTCTATCACAATTGGCATTGCATCACCAAAGACAAATGGGTTCTCAACATTGTATCTCAAGGTTACAGGTTCCACTTTCACACTCTTCCAAGGTTAAAAGGAATGCCAAATTTGCCACCAAATCAATGGGCAGAGGCTCAAAAACAAATTACAGCACTCATGGACATGAGAGCTATTTAAATGTTTCCACCACAGGAGCAAGGACAAGGATTTTACTCAAGACTCTTTCTGGTTCCCAGAAAGGACAAAGCCTGGAGACCCATTCTGGATCTTTCTTCTCTAAACACTTACCTGGATGTTCCGAAATTCAAAATGTTGACACTACAGCAGCTTCTTCCCATGCTGGGCAAGAAAGCTTGGCTCGTGACTTTGGACCTCAAGGAGACATACCTGCATTTCCCTATCAGAAAAAAACTGCAGAAGATACCTCAGATTCATAGCTGGTTCAATGCACTACCAATTCTCTGCACTGCCCTGTGGCTTATCTGCTGCGCCCAGGGTCTTCACAAAGAGCCTGGCACCAGTAATTGCATTTTGCAGACAAAAAGGAATTCATATTTATCCGTACCTTGACGACTGCCTGATTCAAGCAGAGAGCAAGGACATTCTTCTGAAGCATCTGGCATTCGTAAGTTGCCTGGGGTACACAGTAAACGAAAAGAAATCAAAACTAGTGCCCTCACAAGAGATAATATTCCTGGGTGCCAACTTGAACACAGCGGCCCAGATGGCTTATCTCACGCCAGACAAGCAAGGACAACTGGCTCAATACTTTAAATTGATGGCAACAAAGACCCAACTCCCTGCAAGAAAAATTCTGCAGGCCTTGAGCTACATGGCATCTTGCATACTACTAATTCCATATGCCAGACTGCATATGAGGAAACTACAATGGTACCTAAAGAGTGTATGGTCTCAACACTGTCAAAGTTTGGAAACAGTTGTACCACTAATTCCTTGCCTTCAACAGGAGTTTCGATGATGGGCTCAAGCTTGTCACCTCAACAAGGGACAACCTTTTACTCAACCTACAGCCAGGCAAACACTGACAACAGATGCATCGGATTGCACCTGGGGAGCACACATGGGAGGAAAATGTATTCAGAGCGAGTGGCCCGCAGAGCAAAGACATCTTCACATCAATCGAAAAGAGATGCTAGCTGTACAAAATGCACTTATAGCTTTCAAGGACCAGCTGCATCCAGGACAACTACTACTAAAGACAGACAACACCACAGTTATGTGGTACATAAGCAAGGGGGCACACACTCCTACCCCCTCGGCAGACAAGCCATGACCTTGTGGAACACAGCTCTAGACTTCCAAGTTCATCTGCAAGCACAATTCCTGCCAGGAGAGAAAAACACACTGGCAGACGACCTAAGCAGAAACATCATGGATCCCCATGAATGGGAATTGAATCCACAAATATTCAGAATAACACAAAAATGGTGGAGCCCGGCATTGATCTGTTTGCATCCCCAGTGAACTGCCAGCTACAGAAATTCTGCACAAGGAGTTACCATCCACAAGCATGGAAAGTGGATGCCCTCTCATTCACCTAACTCAGGAGAAAGGGATGGTATTGCATCCAAACCTCCCCACACTGAAGCTGACTGCATGGTTTATACCCCAAAGACAGATGAAACTACAGCCTTAAGCAGGCAGGTTTTAAATATTAAGGAGGCCAGAAGGCCCAGCACCAGAAAATCCTTCTAGACCAGATGGAAAAGATTTGCTGTCTGGTGCCCTAGTAAGGGTGTTAACAGCACCCATGCTTGTCAGGCATTGGTTCTGAACTACCTGGGCAGAGTTCTTAGAAAGGGATTGTCATACTCCTCCATAAAGATACATGCCTCTGCTATGTCTGCCTATATCCAGTCGGATTAGCCCATATTTTCTCACCACCTGTTATAGCAGTTCCTTAGGGGAGTGGCCCACCTCAGACCACTTAGAAAGGCCATCTGCTCCAGTGTGGGATCTTAACTTTGTCATGGAAAAATTGACTTTGCCTCCTTTTGAGCCAGCTACTTCAGCGAACCAGAAGTAACTTTCTGGGAAAACTGCCTTCTTGCTGGCCATCACCTCAGCCAGGAGTGTTTCTGAGCTGCAGGCCCTTATGGCCACTGAGCGCTTGTTCATTTTCCATGCTGACAGGGTGTCTCTTAGGATCAACCCCTCCTTTATGCCTAAGGTGGTCTCGAATGTTACCCTCAACCTGGCCATCCATCTCCCTACCTTCTTTCCCACCCCCACCCCCATAGTAAAGGGGAAATCATTTTGCATACCCTGGATGTGCACAGACAATTGAAATTATCTGGATAGTGACCAAGGTCATTCAGAAAATCTCACCAGCTACTGGTCTCTTTCTCTCTTGTGGTAGAGGGGGGACCCCATATCCAAACAGACAATTTCTAAATGGATCGCACATTAAATCAATTTCTGCTATTCCTTTCATGGAAAGTGTCCTCCCAAATCCATCAGATCGCATTCCACTAGGGCAGCCTCTACTTCCACTGCCTTCCTGAGAGGGGTTCCAACAAAGGATGTTTTGGAAGCTGCTACCTAGACATCCATCCACACATTCACCAAACACTACCAGCTGGCCACCTTCTCCAAAACCAGGGCAGGCTGTGCCTTTGCAGTCCTGCAAGGCATGCTGGCATCCCCTTGAAACATTGCAACCACAGAGTTTTGCTCCTTTCCATCCTTCCCTCCACCCTGTTTCTTAGCTTTGGGAATCTTACCACAAGTGATGACTGCAACAGTGAAAACACTAAGATCATAGTACAGTTGTCTACACTTACCATAAATGCAGATTGTTGAGTGTATTCACTGTTGCAGTCTTGTTTCCCTCCCACTATCCCCCTTTTTTTTTCTTTCTTGGGGGCTCTTGACTGCCTCATTTTATAGCCCTGGCGACCTGACGTCCGCTTCAGACACCAGACTGCCAATGCAGGAGGGGAAACCCTTTACTCTGGTATTCGGGCTGGCCCAGGGCTACCCAGCAGAGATGACCCACAAGTGATGACTTTAACAGTGATTGCACTCTAACATCTACATGTATGGTAAGTGTACACAACTGTACTTTCTAGGATGTCATTTAACCTTCAGGATCAGGTAGTTTGCCTCAAATGAGGGGTAGATTACACCACATCAGAATATGAAACAAAAAGTTCAGATCCCCCTCTACGGAGTTGGCCTTGGCCCCTTTGTAGGTGTTCTTGACTTGGAGGGTGTCAGAGTTGGTCCTCAGGTAGAACAGTAGACTGGGTCTACATCAGAATCTTTCTGGTTTCAAAAGTGGATAGGCCATAGAGGTTTTACTCTAGGTCTATCAAAACTGAACCTTTAAAAATTAAGCATGGTTAAAGCCCCAAAGTTGAGAATGTTTATGCTACATTCCCTTCTTTTATTGGCACTCCAAATCATACCTATTCAGTCTAAATCATATTCCAGTTACCAAGGAATATACTTTTTTAATGAGTTAGTCAAGTGCTCTCTTTTTAGTAGAGACCCGTGGTAATGTTTGTACACAGGGAAAATTTGGCCAGTATACCAGGGAAACGTTTTCACAGTATTTCTAATGCAGGTGCCATGGCCTCTTACACCTGTCAAAGAATCCAACAGCTCAGGTAGGTGGGATCTCAGTTTCATGTATCATCTGAAAATGAGTGGTACTACTTGTTGAGGCATTGACACTTTTGTTTCCAGTTTACTTCCTTGCCCGTGACGGTTTTTTTTCCCTCAGGATTTTCACAAAATGCCAGGCTTTTTTTATGGTATTCCTGATGACTGATGTCGTACACATTTACCCTTACCTAGACAACTGTTTGCTTCTGGTCCAGTCAGAGGAGGAATTGTGAGCCATCTGGTAGTTCAGCATCCATTGTCTCAAGACTTTTTTTTTTCCATGGACTCTTCAGGTCCACAGCAGACCCAAATATACTAAATGAGCAAATTCCCATTAGAAGGAAATTTGTTGAGTCTAACCCTGCCCCATGGTTTTTGTTACAGAAAAACAGCTCATGGGATAATGTGACAAGGTTGGAATGCCTAGAAACCAAATAAAACCACCTCTAGGACTAACTTTTTGATTTCTCTCTTAGAATTTTGTTTGACCCATAATTATTTTACATTCAATGGTGAATACTTTTTACAAACAAAGGGAACAGCAATGGGAGCTGCTTATGCTCCCAATTATGCTGTGATATACATGGACTCTTTTGAGAAAAAGTTTATATATCCAACATTATTTTTTCAACATAAGGTTATCTTATACAAACGGTTTATTGATGACCTGATTTTCATATGCAAAGGGGACATTTATGAATTTTGTGAATTTTTTTAATCATTGAGTGCTAATGAACATAATCTTTCTTTTTCTTATGAGGTCAGTCGAAATCAAATTAATTTTTTGGACCTAACCTTATTTATAAATAATAACATCATTGAATTTAGACCTTCTAGAAAGGACACTTCAGTAAACATGTTTTTGCATGCAACGAGCATGCATCCTCCCCATTTATTAAAAGCTTTGCCCTATGGTGAATTCAAACGAATACATCAGCATACCAGTATGGAATCTGAACTAAATCATGAATTAAATGAGGTATTTTTGAGATTATACAAAAGGGGTTATGATAAAAAATTACTATTGGATAACATGAATGGTGTCATGAACAAGCATGGAAGCTTTAGGAAGTCTTATAAGCAATTTTCAGGGTTGGTTGAAAGAGATAGTGATGTGGAAAATATATTTTTTGTAACCAAATACACAGCTTTTTCTGAAATATTTGTTTCTTTAATAAAAAGATTCTGGTATTTGGTTAGTGAGGATGAGCTCATAGGTGAGCTTTTTCCACGTAAAATCACTTTTTCATATAAAAAGGGAAAGAATTTAAAAGAAATATTAAATAATAATCTTTCTATAAAAAGAACTGACCATGTTGTTAATGTGGGCTCATTTAGATGCAATTCCTGTAGTATATGTGACAGAATTATTAATGTTAGATCTATTAATAATATTAATCATAACCCTATGCATTATTTCAATTGCAGATCCATTGGTGTTGTGTACTTACTAGGGTGTAATTGTAATAATATGTGGTACATTGGGCAAACAAAAAGAATGGTAAGAGTAAGAATCTTAGAACACTTAAGAGACATTAAAAATTTAAATTTATCTAGTCCAGTTGCTAAGCACTTCTTTGAGATACATGAGGGAAAAGCAGATTGTTTAAAATTTAGTATATTAGGCAAGCCTCATTGCACTAGGGGTGACAACATTTGTGACAAATTATTAGAACTTGAAACAAGGATGATTTTGAAGTTTAATACATTAAGGTCTTTTGGTTTAAACTTAGAATTAGGTATCTGACGAATTAATTAATCATTGAATATATTGAATATAATTACAATATTCACATTACATTATATTTCACAATATGTAAAAATTATGTTATGAAAATCATATCATGAAATACATTATAAATTATTTAAAAATATATGTTGTCATAAATACATACATACATATATAAAGTTTCATAATAATTTTAAGTAATTTTGTAGTAAAAATATTGAGATATTCTCTCTTAGAACATGCATTTAAAAATAATAATATGTTTCTTTAAATTTTTCCCTCCATTTTTTGAATTTAATTGTATAATTAATAGAATAATTGATGCAATTGATGTGTATAAAGACTGTTACTGTTTTGTAATGAATTGTGACCCATTGAAGGCGAAATGCCGAGGTACCAGGTCTTGTGGAGATAAAGGAGATTTTTGCTGCGATATACTGGCTGTTTGGTGTGTTTTTTCTAATTTTCTACATTGTTTGGTTACAAATAAAACCACCTCTTCCTTCCATACATAAAAAACACCTCTTCCTTCCAAACATAGGTCTCTAAGAAACAACTAGAGCCCAAGTCCTTTATGATAAAACAACCTCCTTCAAAAATTTTCCAGAGTTCAGAAAAGTTATTTTTTTCTGCAATATTGCAACTCCTAAAACCAGGCAAACCTTCTCAACCCAATCCCTTCCCGAACTTTTATATTGTAGTATGGTGTATGCTTTTAAGTCGCACTTCATCTAATCTGTAACAGCTCTCGCGTCATAATCTCAAATTCCACTGCTAACCACGCTCCAAACTAACAACTCCACTTCTTACTTCAGCACAGTCCCACTACCAAAGTCAAGACCTGTCTTTTCCAAACGTAAGACAAGCATACTGGTTCAAACAACCTTCTCACTGAATACCTCATACAAGCTGCTGATTCCATTGCCTAGGCAATTTCCATACCAATAAAGAGATCCATTCAAGAAATGCATTGCCGCCATTGCTGAAAACTAGCCAGCATTCTTCCTGCCCACAAAGGATGTGCATTCACTATGAACCTGTAGCCATATTTATCCCCTCTCTCTAAGATCCTTCAACAAATGAATACATAGCCATGTTCTGCATTACTGTGTGTGAAGCCACCTGCTATCTCCAGTCCAGTACTGTTTCTTCCCCTCATACAGAAGTGACACTACATTATCATTCCTTAACACTGTCCATCAGGCTAAAAATATCTCTTTAGTACCAGCTGTCTTCTTTAATCTATCAAAAGACTTTGATACTATTAATCACAAGCTCCTACTGCAACTCGTATAACTATGATTCTTCTTACCTCTTAAATAGAATGCAGTGTCAAAGGGTCATAAATTGTCTCCTAATTCCTACCCAATCTATTGGAGTTCACCAGGAGTCCATCTTAGGTCCCCTACTTTATTAACATCTTTTTTGGAATGGAAGGGGAATCATTAATAACTCTTCTATTATCCAGTATGCAGATTCTACCACAATCTGCTCATTCAGACCACTCTAGCAGTTTCTCTCTTGGATCCAGTTGTATTTCTCCTTGGTCAAATCCTAGTTTAAAAAAATTAATCTGGTTCTCCTTGCCAAAAGAAATTAACTTTTGTTATTTACTCCTAAATTATAGCATGCCCCCCCAATGCATTTTCCATTGCATCCACTAACAGCACTCCTATTGACACCATCTCCCATACCAGACTTGTCTGGCTCTCACAGTAGACTATCAGAGGTTTGACCACTGCATACGGGATGTAATAAACAAAAAAAAAAAAAAAAAAAAGCTCATCAAAAATGGTTAGCTGTATAGATTAATTCTGCTAGAAAACCTGGGGTTCCACTCCTCCTTACCCCAGCTTGGTGTGTCTTTTTCTATCTTCATCAGTCTCCACAGCTCACTACTTTTAAAGCTTGAGCAGGGCTAGCATAAAAGTTCCAAATTTGTTTCCACCCTACCATCATAAACTCATCCTTTTGCTATACTAAAAAAAAACATTGCTAGAATTCCCCAACGTCCTTACACTTAACTAAAACATGCACAAAATGTTTTTCATTATCCTGACACCTGTCCCTCGCTAACTGTTCTCCAGTCCTGATACTCACTCCCAAGAATGCTCAGGTCAGCTGGCAAATTCCTCACTACATTAAACCCCTGTATCAGTTCCCTTGGTGATGTCATTTTTTCCTCCACCAAATCCAGACTCTGGATGTCTCACTTTGTGAAACTATAAAAGCACCTAATTTTAAATTCTTGCTGAAATCCTACCTATTCATCACAGTCCCCCACCATCACCAGCATGTGAACTACCTTGTTTCTCATTTCCTTATTTCACCTTTATTTTTTCTTTGTCACCCCCCCACCCACCCTTCACACTTATCTACTGCTTACTTTTCTACTGTGTTTCCCTTAATGCTTCCTTCTCACCTGCCTGCTGTATCATATATATAACTGCATGTAATATTCCTCAAATACTGGATACTGTTATTTTTTTCTAGTATTTTTAATGTCCATTTCTTTTGGTTATAAATATGTAATAGCATTTTTATTATCACTGTGGAAGTTTCCCCCCACCTTCACTTGAAAGGGGTATTTTTGCCCAGTCAAACTTTTCCTGTGCAACAAATGCTAATAAGTAAAATTAATACAACATAACTTTTATATTGTACATGGAGCTAATAGGGCTGTTGCAGCTCTGTAAATTAAATAGTATAGCACAAGCCACAGCAGTGATTCTACTAAACAGCTAAATACGGTCATCTAAATGCTGACAGAAAATATTGCTACACAGTGTAGTCATTGGGTTTATAAGTGTAGACTGATTCAGCGAAAGCCCTCTCCCAAATGCAGTCTGAATAAATTTGACTGTTTTAAACCACATTTGGTAAAATTGCTATGCATAATCCACATGTAGGATGCTGTGCCTCTTGCACTTTTACATGTAACCAACTATTAACTCGTACTTTTTTGGGGGAAAATATTTTCCCCTTTGCAATGTCCAAAGACAGCTTTTCAGTCTCTTCTTGACTACCATCACTACTTAAATTTTCCTAATCATCGTTGCACAAATCGTATTCTCTTTTTATTTTGGTTGTTGATTATTTTTCTTTTTTGACTTATGTATGCTGTAGACCTTGATGCTGCTGAAATACTTAACCTGGCTGTGAGCATTAAATGGAATATAATTAATTTATACAATGTTTTGGCTTCTTTTGAATGTGAATGGTTATCCTTATTGAAAATCCGCAGTACTGCAGTGGGAATATTGCACCTAGTTTATGTAGACTGGCCAGTGTTCACCTTTTACTGATGTTCACACCTGGATGATGCCTTACTGTTAAATGTATTGCACGCTCACTGATTGCTGGTGTAGTACATTATACACTGGCTTTCTTACAAGGCTATTACAGTAAGTCTACATATTATAACTTGTTTGATCAAATATTTCCTTGGTTTTTTTTTGCAGTGGAAAGCAGTCAATTGCAATCGATGATTGTACATTTCACCAATGCGTGAGGCTCAGCAAGTTCGACTCTGAAAGAAGTATTAGCTTTATCCCACCTGATGGAGAGTTTGAACTTATGAGGTCAGTACTGTTCATTTCAGAACTGCAAATTAAATATTGAAATGTACCTTTTGCAACACGTTCTCATGAGCATCCATCACCAGGTTGGCTTCCTACAGTTTTTTTGTGTTCTGATTTCAAGATATTCTATCACCACCCTAGTCAGTTGCATTGTAAAATCACAGGCAAGTACTTCACAGATGAGTCTTCACATAGAGATGATCACCTGGGATATAATTCTGTAAGTCTGATATAAGAGTGTCATCCAAGGTGACTGCCAGAAGTGTAAGTGTGGGACTTTTTCTGCTTTTCGTACTTTTTATTGTGTTGGAAACTACTAGATATGCAGTCTGGAGATTTTTTTTTTTTTTTAGTTTAGTGGATCATTAAGCTGATGTCTTACACCCTGCCCAGCAATGAAGTTGTGTTGTAGACAGTTTTAGCAAGAAGTTCTGCAGCTTTGCCACCTTGGTAATTTGGGGCATTTAACTGCCAGATACTTACTGTAGCTCTGAGTTTATTTAATAAGCAGGGATGGTATGTCCAAAGTAGATTCAGTTGCTGAATATAAACTGTATCCTTTAATTTCTGCAAATGGTAGTCAGTGTCACAAAGCAGGCAATAAAATTCAGTAGTGCCCATGATACTGTTATCAAATGGTGTGCATAGATAAGGATACTGCCCTTGCCCAAGGACAAGGGGGCAGTAGTGATCATGTCTCTTGAGAGGATTCTATGCTCTGTGCTCCGGTATAAGAAATGTTTAGAGGAAAAAAGCTACAAGGGAAATTCAAAACGTCTAGTTAAATGGCCCCTTAACTTTTCCCTGACAAAAGACAGCAGGAATTTTCAGACTGAGCAGTAACAATTTTTTTTTTACATACTTTTATGCCAAACTGCTTAAACAGAAGGTGGCATTTGAGAGCAGCCATTGGAGAGGCAGCAAGCACGAGGTTGGACAAGTTTCACAAGGGCAGAGGTACTTCACATAACCAGGACTGCACCTCCCATTTCTGATCCCATCCTGACTTATGGGAGAGGCTGACATATACCCTCTTGTAATATCAATAGTCTGAGCTGTCTACAGTCCTTTGGATGATTGCATTTTTTGTCATTGATTCCACAGAGTTTGACAGTTCTTCCCTTCATGAAAGTGCCTCCTATACCCCAAACTAATTGTTGCTAGTTGATCCAATCTTGAAACATGTCAACATTAAGTCTCGAGTTCTCTCCACAGTACTGAGAACAAGGTTTCTATTCCTTGCTGTTTATATTAACAAGACAAAAATGAGCCTTTGAGACTGATTTTGGACCTTTAAAATTTGAACAAGTCATGGTGGCAAAGAAATGTATGTCTGACATTTAGTTCCTTCTTGTCAGTTGTTTCCAGAGGCTGCTATGGTAACTTGAGGCATGAAAGCTGTGCACCTGTTCCCATTTATAGTAAATGCAAAAAGTTCATGTTTCTGCCAGGGTCAAAGCATGTTATTTCACTGTCCTTTGGACTTTCCACTTCTTCCAGAGTATTTACAGTATACTTATCTTTAGTATTTCTTTCACATGAAGCTTTAGGACATTCATATTTTCCCATACCTGGTCAATTGCCTGAGATGGACAAAATCCTAAAGGAAGCTGAAGGTTGCCATGAACTGCAAAATATAGTATTTCACTACTCTTGAGATTTCACAGATGTCACAGAAACCCAGATTCACTTCTCACACTTTGTTCTTTGGCCCATACGCCGATGTTCTTCGTGTTTCACTGTTGCAGTCATTACATTTGGGTAATCTGCTGGCAGGTTGCCCTCAGTCAGCCTGATTAACAAAGTCTTGGGTCCTGTATCAGTTGCTGTCCCTTCCATGACGTCAGGTCGTCATGGGTATAAAACATGCAGCCGATGCCATTACATCATTCTTTCTTGCCGCGTGGTGCCCGAAGCAGAAGCAATTCGCAAGTGCGGGTTTACCGACCCCTCAAATTTTGGTTTTTGAGTTTCAGAAACGAAGTCTTCAACTAAAAGCTAAGTACCCCATTGGGGAGACTTTTTCTTGCTACTTACTGATGTCGGTAAAAGTTAATAATTGCATTACTTTTGTGGAAGCAAGTACCTCATAAGGATTTTCATTTGTACTGTATTCCTTGCCTAGGCCCTGATCATAACGTACCTTGCTATCGGTTTTGTGCTAAATTTAATCAATGCACTATTAAACTTCTGTATATTTTTGCTTCTAAATATTTTGGTTCACGATTTACCTATCCAGAAATGACATCTGTTAGCAATCCAACTACCGGAATACCTAAAAAATGCAAAAAAAAGACAGACCGTCGAGGTACAAAACTGACTATGCTTCACCTAAGCCAGTCGCTAGTTCGCCGGTGTTCAATGAGGCGCTTTCGCAACCCCTGATACCCGCTACTTTTGATTAGCAGGCCTCTACTGAGACCCATTTGGAGTCCGGTATTGCGCGGGATGGTTTAAGTATTGAACCCGCGGATGTCTCTACCTTGGATGGGTCCGGAGCCGCTGTGCAGGCACTGGCTTCTGAGGGTGTTTTCAGGCCTAAAAATTTGTATATTAAACCGACGCCATCTTCAAAACTAAGGCCAAAATCTACTTCTGTGTCTAAAAAAAATTATGCTTGGGCCTCATGTGTAGGCCCCAATGCCTAAAAAATGATCAAAATGGCTGAAGATTTAATTACCTTGATCAGGGGTAGCCAACCCCCTCCTGCTAAGAGGGCCTAGGCAAGGCACTGGCTATGAATCTTCAGATCAGGATTCTATTTTTTATGATTCTTCTACTGAACAGGATTTATCTATACCTACTTATGAGGACTCTGATGCAGAAGATTCTATCCCTTCTGCTTCTCCCCCTGAGGATTTCTCTTTTGGAGAAACTTTACATACCTTAAGGGAACATTTCCACTGGGAAAGTCAGGATTTCTCTGAATCTAAAAAGAGACTGGGGATTTTCTTCTTCCTCAGCATAGGCCTTTGGCTATACCTCCTGTTTTAGACCTTGTTGATGATTTTTGAGACTCTAGTATGACTCCTGATTCTCTGCCTCCAGCTCCTAGTAAGCCAGACAGATACTACAGGGTTCCTGACTCCCACAAATTCCTTTTCAAAAACCCTACTGCTGATCCTGAAACCATTTCTCAGGGTCCCAAGGGCGTTAAGGCCTCTACTGCTAAAAATCCTACCCCTTCTGATGGAGATTCCAGGGCGCTGGATAGATGGGGTAAGGTTTACACATCTGCAACCTTGGCAATCGGGGCTTTAAACTGTCAATTTCATATGCTTAAATATCAACCGCATGTCATGGGACTACTTAAACAGAAAATTGTTAATCTCTGACTGTGTGGAAAATAAAGATTTGCAGGATTTATCACATTCAGCTGAACAAGTTGGAAAACCTACTTTGCAATGTGGTTTTGATTCCTTGGAGGCCTCTTGCAGGGCTGCTGTAACTGAATCTGTGCTAGGAAGGCATGCTTGGTTCAAAGAGCAAAATCTGCCTGACCATGTTAAAGCAAAATTGTTAGATGCTCCTTTACAACAGGACCATCTCTTTGGTAATAAGGCTGAAGAAGTTTTTAAAAAGATGGAAGATGAAGCTAAATCTATGCAAACTGTACAAGATTTCTTACAAGTGCAGCCTCCCAGATTTAGTAGGCACTGGCCTACTAAGAACTGGTCCTTTCCAGTTCCCTCGAGAGCCACTCAAGTCAAATCCAGACATTCCAAAGGTTCCAGGTTTCAGTCACAAGGAACTCCACCTCCAAATCTGGAAGCAACAAGGCACTTCCCTATGGTACAGTCTCAATGACTTTCCTCTACAATCACCAAACACTTATCTTTTAGCCGCCCCTTTGGGGGGAAAACTGGCACTTCATGCACGCAACTGATTACCCAGGACAAATGGGTTTTAAATACAGTATCCCAGGGGTACAGTTTTCATTTCCACGTTGCCAATCCCAAACGGATGGCCAGATCTGCCCCCAAATCAGTGGGCAGAGGCCCAAAAACAAGTTCTGTCCCTCATGAATATGGGGGCTATTCAACCAGTACCAGAAGAGAAAAAGGGACGAGGTTTCTTTTCTAGACTTTTCCTGGTACCCAGAAAAGACAAATCATGGCATCCAATTCTGTACTTATCCAATCTAAATACATTTCTGGACATTCCAAAATTCAAGATGCTGACTCTTCAGCAGTTACTACCTATGCTAGGCAAAGATGCTTGGTTGGTAACTCTACATTTAAGAGGCTTACCTGCTTATCCCAGTCAGGGAATCTTGCAGAAGATACCTCTGCTTCAAAGCAGGTTACTTGCATTACCACTTCTCTGCACTGCCCTTTGGCTTATCTACTGCGCCCAGGGTCTTCACAAAGTGCCTGGCTCCAGTAATTGCATTTTGCAGGCAAAGAAATATTCAAATGTATCCATACCTGGACGATTGTCTAATTCAGGCGGAAAACAAGGACATTCTTCTAAAGCATCTGGCATTTGTAAAAAGGGTTCTGACTTGTCTGGGGTACACCATAAATGAAAAGAAGTCACAACTGGTACCCTCTCAAACAATTACATTCCTGGGTGCAAGCTTGAATACAACTGCCCAGATGACTTAACTTACACCAGAAAAGCAAATTCAACTGGTGAGTTACTTCAAAACAGGTTGCCACAAGAACCCTGCTATCTGCAAGGCAAATTCTGCAGGCCTTTGGGTTCATGGCATCCTGCTTTCTTCTAATCCCATATGCAAGACTGCATATGAGGAAACATCAGTGGTACTTAAAAAGTTTATGGAGCTAACATTATCATAGCCTGGAAACAATGATTCCTATTATACAATGCCTACTCTAAAACGTGCACGCTGATTGGCCAGCCCAACCAGCGTGCCCGTTGTAAATCCCTCAATATACTAACGGAAAAAGGTCCGTCGCCGGACTTTTTCCGTTAGTATACATAATCTCGCTATGTTAAAAGAGTTTAACATAGCGACACAGATTTTAAAAAAGCAACGGAGATCTCCGTTGCTTTTTTTAAAGCTGTCTCGCTATGTTAAACTCCTTTAACATAGCGACATTAGTAAGCAACGGAGATCTTGCGATCTCCGTTGCTTTTTTTTTTAAACCTGTCTCGCTATGTTAAATGAGTTTAACATAGCGAGACAGCTTTAAAATAAGCAACGGAGATCTCCGTTGCTTTTTTAAAATCTGTGTCGCTATGTTAAACTCTTTTAACATAGCGAGACAGTGTTTTATACTAACACAGTTTTATACTAACGGAAAAAGTCTGTTAACATAGCGAGACAGTAAAAAGCAGCGGAGATCTTGCGTTCTCCGTTGCTTTTGCCCACAGCTCTGATGTACTGCGTAGGCATGCGCAGTACATCAGAACTGCCGCGGAACACCAGACAGCTGCGGAAGGGCAGCAAAGAGGCATTATACAATGCCATTATTTAAGAAAAGTAATTATTTCTTTTCTTAAATAATGTCATTAATATACAATAACCACTTCTGGGTGTGAGTAATGCTGGATTTACCCACGGTTGTCTTTGTTTGGTCCCTCGGGCTTCGCCCTCTGGACCAAACCACGCCAACCGTGGGTAAATCCAGCATTACCCACACCCAGGCGTGGGTTATTGCTAATATTATACCTTGCCTGCAACTAGAGTTCCTATGGTGGGCAGAAGCCTGCCACCAAAACAAGGGACTGTCATCCATTCCACTCCCTGCCGCCCAAACCCTAACTACAGATGCATCAGACTATGCTTGGGGGCTCATCTGGCAGGAAAGTGCATTCAGGGCAAATGGAGCCCAAATCAAATGCACCTACATATCATTCAGAAAGAGATGCTAGCTGTACAGAATGCTCTGACAGCCTTCAAGGATTACCTTCATCCAGGACAACTAATGATAGACAGACAATTACACAGTTGTGGTACATAAACGAGCAGGAGGGGTACACATTCCTACCCCCTTTGCAGACTAGCCATGGCATTGTGGAACACGGCCTTGACTTGTCAGATACATCTACAAGCTCAGTTCCTGTCAGGAAAGCCAAGTACTTTGGCAGACGAACTAAGCAGAAATCTTATGGACCCACAAGAATGGAAACTGGAACCACACGTTTTCAACATGTTGACACGCAAATGGGGGAGCCCAGACTTGGATCTTTTTGCCTCACCCCAGAACTATCAATTGGACAAATTCTGCGCAAGTGTTCATCACTGTTGCAGTCCTGGTTACTCACCCACATCATGGAAGAAGGGACAGCAACCTACGCAGGACCCAAGACTTTTTTTCAGGTTGACTGAGGGTAACCTGCCAGCAGATTACCCAAATGTAATGACTGCAACAGTGAATACACTAACATCTACATTTATGGTAAGTGTACACAACTGTACTTTCTGGACACAGGGTTGTGGGGCCTGTCATACAGGGGAAAAGGCAGTGTGCTACCTGGTTTTTTTTCCAAGCTGTAGTTCTACCCTCCATTACTGCAGCAGTTGTCCTGAAGGCTTTCTGCTAACTGTCCTCAGTGTTTCAGGATTCCTTTGACAAGGCTTCACCATTAGAGCAGGACATAGTTATCAGACTGCTATGTTAAGATCAGAAGCACATTTGTTGGTGACCCCTTTAAATTGCAGTTAGTGTATATATAAATATGCAACAAAGAACTGAAAAAATAGTTTGAGCTTCTTCCTTTTATATACACTGTAGCATGAGGATAGTGGCCTTTTATAGGGAAAAGCTGTGGAAGTCAGACTGGTTACACAGTTGCCTCGTTAGAGCATAATTCTATATGTGGTGAATTGTACTGCAGCAGTGCTCTTGCCTGGAAAGTAATGTTCGTGGTGAGCGATGTGTACACAGCGGTGGTTCTTCTGTACTAATCATGTATGTATAGTTTAAACAAAAGATTCAAGTTTTGCTGTGATTTTTTTTCCCCCACTGTACTACAGCAGCATCTTCTCTTTCCATTGAGAGCTTGGCATAAATATTTTTTTTTTGAGCTAAGAGAGCCTAATAGTCTGCATGACAAGTAGCTAATTTTCCAGTGAGTAAACCTTTTGGAATTTAGTGTGTTCTTTCCCTGTACTCTGGAAGACAAACTTTGTTCACCTGTGTCCTGGATGCTGTTTTGGTGATTTTTAACTTTTTTTTAAAATCCATTTACTTTATCATCTTTGTCACTAGAATTCCTCATTTTGGTTTCCAATAAACAAGCTACTGTGGAAGTTTAGTTTTTCAAAATCTTTCTAGTTGTTCAAATGGTGGCTTTGTAGGGTTTTGTTTTCAAATTTCTGACAAATGCTGGCTTTGTAATTTTTTTCAAATTTCTGTAAAATGCAAGTTTAGATGTACACTAAAGAGTATACGGTAATTTCATATACAAGGAAAACTTTTACCCCTTGTGAAAGATAATGTAAGACTGTAACAGTTCTCACAATTTTTGACCATGCTTATTATAATATTTTGTGTGTGTGTTTTTGACGACTTCCAAGGTTGTTTCTTTGGTCTATGTTTTGAACAATATCTTAAGTTTGTGTCCTGTTAAGTTAATCTGCGGTTGGGTTATTTTGCATGAGAACTTTGTGAAATAGTCAAATACATTTAGCATGGTGATTTACACTCAAACTGGCAGACAGATACTTTTGTAATCAGATGTTCACGATTATCGAGCCTCCCACTGTAACACAATATCCACCATATATTTGCATTAGAGAAGTTTGACATCCTTGCTTAAGGTACAACACAATTTGCATTGCCACAAAGTGTCAAGAGTGAATTGCCTACCAGCTTTTAGAGCTGTTGGTTGATGTTTTTGGAACCTCTGTGTGCCAGTGCTAATAGTCTTTCAAAGGTGCAATGCATTTGCACTTCTGTGCTTTCAGTGACTAATGTGTAGGGACTTTTGAAGCTCCATTTATTACAAAGACTTGTAATATTGTATGTCCTTCTATTTTCATGTTGCAGTATTCTCACATGTGGGATCCTCCGCCTCAGGCGACCCAAATGTCTGGCTGTTGCAGCAGCCAGGCTAAGCTTTTGTATGAGGTGCGTGAGACATCACACCCTGGGACCAAAATGAGTGGGCCATAACCATGACTTTCGCATGCACAGACCTCTGAACTTCTCTGCCACAGTCAAGTCAACTTGCTCATTCTGCTCTGGACTACTGACTGTTAAGATTCCCCAACGGGGTACTTATCTTTATTTTTTCTAGGCTAAGCTTAAGTTGCTGTTTTAGTTAGCTGATTCCGTCCATGTCATATATAGGAAGGGAAAATGTAAGTGCGGTCGGCTAATTCCTCTCAAAGATGCGCACGACCTCTGCTTGTTTTTTTATGGTAGTCCCACAACCTTAGTGTGTAAAATCTGCCAGTTGTTCATCCCCAAGACCCCACTCAGCCATCTGGCAGCCTTCAAACTGTTTGTAGAAAACCAGCGTCTGATGCTCCTTGCCCTCGGGATGGATCCTGAATTGGCCATCCACGTGGAGCTGCTTAAACAGGCCAAAGTCTATAGGCCTGATGCTGCACCTTAGCCTTAGGACGTCCTGTTAGCTTCCCGTCTAGGGGCTGAGGAACGTCTGATAGGACTGGTGACTTTGGCAGGTACCTTTTCTGATGCCGCCCTTGCTTCTCCAGCCTGCGCATCCACAGAGGTTTTTGTGATGTCTGTCTCTGTCGATGTCGAGGGGAACTCTGCTCTCTCATACGGTCATCATTACCCACTTCCAAGGAAGACACTATGACCCCCAGGCCTGACTTCTGATTCCAGGCCTTTTGCCTCTGACTACTCCTAAGACGATTCCTCTCAAAAGAAAAAAAAGACTAGGCATTTATCTCCTCCAGCGGAAGATCAGCCTGACTGGCAGGCATTTTTCCCAGTAACTGTCTCAGGCCTTTATGGCCCTGAGACCTACTGCCTCACATACTCCTGCCCTGCCAACTTTAACTCCCAGGCCTGCCTCTGCTAGTTCCATGCAACCTCTACAGACTTAAGAGGGAGATTGATCTTCCTCTATTGAATCTCTGACTTATGCCTCCCAGTTGGCCTCTCCATTAGAGTACTGCTCTCCAGATGAGGACTCCTTGGAGGGGGACTCCCCACCAGAAGACATAACCTTTAGGCAAACTATCTCCAAAATGAGAGAATATTTCAAGTGGGACTCCACCCAAATGACTGCGGTGTAGAAGAGATACTTTGAGCTTCTGCAGATGGAAGTCCCCCTCGCCTTCTGCTATTCCTCCTGTGATTGCTGCATACTTGGATGCCTTTGCCTCTGTTTCCAAGACCTCAGAATCACAGCCACCAACCCCAAAAAGACCAGACAGGCTTTGCAAAGTTCCTGATGATTATAAATATCTTATCACACCTCCCCTGCCAGACCCAGCTGTGATTCCTGTGGCTGTTGACAAGCCATGTAGGCAGATCCCATCCTCTTATCTGCTGCCATCAGATAAGGGCAGTAAGGTAATGGACAGGCTGGGAAAGATCTACACTTCCTCAACCCTGTCCTTTAGGGCCATCAATTACCAGACTCTGTTATGGTAAAGTATGCCTTAGATCTAGTTTCCCAGGCCTCTAGCCTACTCCCCTCTATGCCTGACTCCCCAGCTAAACCTCTAGTTGCCTCAAAACGTTTCTTAGCAGCACAAGTAGCCAAGCATTCAGTAAAATGCAGCTATGATGCTGCTGGAGCCTCAGCCAGGTCAGTTGCATTTGTCTTATGTAGGTATTCTGGTTTAGACTTCAGCCTCTGCCAGATGACTTCAAAAACAAGATCTTGGATGCCCCCCTGGACGACAACTTCCTTTTTGGTAAGTAATCTTGCAAATCTTTTAAAAAAACTGCAGGAAAAAAGTAAAGCACTACAGGACCTGAAGTATCTACTTGTATCCCCAGTTCCTAAATTATATAGGAAATACCCAGCAAAACCAAGCGTTGTTAGAACGGTGCCTGCACCCTCCTCTTCAAAGCCGAGGAAAGGAGCCAGAAAACTCTCATCCACTAGAACTAACTCCTCTCGCAGTACTCCCAGGCAGCCCTTTCCAGACAGACCTAACAATATGTGACTGTCTAAACAACCCTGCACCATCTGTCCCTTTCTGCCCACCTCTCACCGTCTTCCCTTGTGGCAACAAATCACTTCAGACAACTGGGTTCTTTCAGTTGTGGAAAAAGGGTATTTTATGATTTTACAAGAAAGATCTTCTCCAAAAGGCATTCCCCTCCCTCCAGGAAACCATATCCACCTCACCTCAGGTCATTTAGGATTTACTCCTTCAAAGAACTATAGAGAGGGTTCCTGCAGGACATTCCAGGCTCTTCCTGGTCCCCAAAAAGAATGTCCCACTGAGACCCATCCTGGACCTGTCTCTTCTAAACCCCTTTCTGCGTGCATCTTTCTTCCGCATGCTATCCCTACAAACCCTTCTTCCATTTTTGACATCCAGTGCCTTCATGGCCACTTTGGACCTGAAAGAGGCTTACCTTCACATCCTCATCCACTCAGACTTCCGCAAGTTCCTGCAGTTTGCTGTGCCATCTTTGCATTATTAGTTTGCTGCCTTGCCCTTTGTAAATTCTCTTGGTGTTGTAGATGCTACAAAGTGCCTAGCCCCAGTAGTAGCCTTCTGCAGAGCAAAAGGCATACAGATCTTCCCATACATGGACAACCTCCTCATCCCGGTAGAGGAAGCAATTACTCTTCAGAGACTCCTCCAGTTCACCATTGCTCGGGCTTCACAGTCAATCTATCCAAGTCCTCCCTTACTCCCTTCCAAGACAAAATTTTCTTGGGTTGCAGAATAAAGACTGATGTCATGAGGGCCTTTCTCCCACAGGAAAGGTAATTTCTCGGACAACTTTCTTTCAGAATTTACTCCTACTCGACTGCATTTCAGCCAGGGGATTTCTTCATTTACTAGATCTGATGGCAGCCACTCTCCCTATACTGCCCCTTGCCAGACTACACATGAGGCAATTCCAGTGGTATTTGAAGAATGTCTGGTCCCAACACATCCACCCTGTAGACTTCCAGGTGCCCTTCCTCCCCTGCCTGAAAAAAGAAATAAGGTGGTGGATTCAGCAAATTCATCTGAATCCAGGGCTACCTTTACAACCCCTCATTACAGCTCACTGCATGTACATAGATGCCTCAGATCTGGGATGGGGAGCCACTATGAATGGACTCAAGGTACAGGCTCAATGGGAGCCTGCCTTCTGGAAAAAAAAACATCAGTATAAGGGAAATGTCTGCACTTCTCCTAGCCCTGAAGGTATTCCTCCCTCTCCTACATCCAGGTATACTCCAAGTCTTCATGGATAACACCACAGTGCTGTGGTACATCAAATGGGGCGGGACCAGGTCCTACTTACTCTGCAGACTGGCCATGCAAGCATGGGAGCTGGTCACTCAATCCAAGGTAACACTACAAGCAGTGTACATCCCATCACAGGACAATGACCAGGCAGATGCCCTAAGCAGGTCAATTTCTCTAAATTTCAAATGGATTTTGCACAGAGATGTCTTCCTAGACGTAGTCCATCAGTGGGGCACACCTCAGATTTGTTTGCCTCCCCCCTAGAACAAACTGTTCTGTTCAAGGTACCACTCACCACAAGCCTGAAGAGTGGATGCCTTCTCAATTTCTTGGTAGGTGATGTTCCTGTATGCATTCCCCCTTGTTCCCACTAATACAGAAGGTCCGGCTGAAAATTCAGAGGGACAACCCAAAAATCTTGCTGGTACTCCCCTGTTGGCCAGTGCAGCACTGGTTCCCCCTTTTATCATTAGCCAAGGGCAGTCACCATACGTTGCCTCACAAGGTGGTCCTCATCACACAACCGAGGGGATCTCTCATCCACCCACACCTGCAAACCCTCAGTCTTATCCTGTGGGTGATAAACTTCTGATCCCTTTCAGACACCTGTACTCAGAAGATGTGCTATCTGTCCTGCAGGAGGTGAGGAAGCCTACTTCAAGGAGATCATATTTATCAAAATGGAAATGGTTTCCACCTGGTGTCTTCAATGGCAACTAGACCCCTTTCCGGCAGATATACCTCTAGCTTTGGCCTGTGTGTGTGAGCTCCTAGTCTGATCTTTCATATTCTTCAGTGAAAGTGCATCTGTCTGCTATTTCAGCATGTTTACCTCTCGATCCACCCTTGTTGTCCAGATTGGAGGTGAAACTTTCTCAGGTGGGTCCTACATATCACTCCACCAAGGAAACCCATTCCTTCTCCTTGGGACTTGAATTTTTGTTCTGAAGAAACTCGCTACTACCCTCTCTGAGCCAGCAGCTTCTGCCACATTAAAGATGTGCACCTGGGAAACTGTTTTGCGTGTAGCCCTTACTTGAGCCAGAAGGGTCTTGGAGCTACAAGCACTCATAGCTTCTCCACCTTACCTCATTTTTCATAAGTGGGTAGGATCTCCCTTCACACGAACCCTTCCTTCTTGCCAAAATTGGTCAATGAACCATCACTTAACCAATCTCTTCATTTACCCACCTTCTTCCCTTCACCACAGAATGACATTGACAGAGTGCTCTATTCCCTAGATGTTCACAGGCAACTGAGGTTCTATCCAGATAAGACTAAGAACATCAGAAAGTCCAACCAGCTCTTTGTATACTTTCACCTCAGGCCCCTGGGGAAAACGGTATCCAAACAGACCATTCCCTCCTGGATCTCTAACTACATCTTTCTGCTACTCCTTCCATGATAGTTACCCCACACAGAGAGAGCCCACTCTACCAGAGCTGTGGCCTCCTCTGGGGCCTTCCTGAAAGACCTTGATATAGCCACTATCCCAGAAGCAGCTACATGGTCCTCTGTCCATACTTTCACTAGGCATTATAAATTTGATAACCTCTCCAGAGCTAGGGCAGGATTTGCTAAAGCCATCCTCCATGGTCTCTTGGAGACTGCTACCTCTTCCTCCACCCATCTATCTGGCTGAGCTTTGGTACTCTCCCACATATAACACTGCAACATGAGAATAGAAGGATAGATTAATTGTGTAAAATCTTACCATAGCCATAGATCTCCTCCATGTTATAGTATTCCTTTCCCTCCCTCCTACACCCTATAGGACCTTTTCCCTTTCTGGATGTCATCTTTTCAGCTGGCCTTAGACTATTGTCTGACTGGGCCTTCACTTCTGCGGTTTGTGTGTGGACGTCACATTTATGGCCCACGCTTTATGGTTCCAGAGTGTGACATCCCACACACCTTACAGAAGCCAGGCTAAGCTTTTGTATAAGAGCCGGACGTTCGGGTCGCCTGAGGGGGAGGATCCCACATGTGAGAATACTACTACATGCTTATGGTAAGATTTTACACCACTAATATTTCTCCATTCATAACTAATACGAATCTTGCCAACCATTCTCACTCTTTTTACACACTTTTAAAAGATTTTAAAAATGTAAAGGCTAAGAGATGTACAAGAGAAGTTTCAGGATACTTTAATTCAGGGATTGAATTTAAAACTGAAAGGTGTGTTTTTTAAACCATGAAATTCAACCCTCAGACACTTGGCCGAAGTTGCAAGGTCCAGTAAGTCTTCAGTCATCTTTTTGGTGTACATATTATTGTAGGAATTAGTACTTGGCTTGAAATTTTCTTGCTAAAAGTAAATGCCAGTTGTTTTAATGTGTTAGTCTTTATTTTCTGATACTGAACTGGAAGTGCTGGAGTTTTAAACATAATTCAGTCTGCACATTTGCTTCACTGCTAATTTCTTCATCCCTATGATATAAAGTGTAACGTCTATACAGCTGGCTTTGGGGAGGGGGGGGGTCTTCTCTTACAATGGTCTATGTCTTATGCTTTGGTAATCTTATGAGGTTAGAAGGCAGCAAGTAGCCATTATTGATTTTTCACAGCCCTGATTTATTGTCACTGTTGAAATATGACACCTTATCTGTAAATATGGAGTGCTTGAATTCATTTCCTATAGTTAATTGTAGGGAAGCATTATAATCTAATTCTTGGCCGTTAAAGTCTACCTTAGCTTGGGGTAAAAAGCACTTATCGTTTAGTTGCTAATTATTGGTGAGCAGTAGCTAGCTAACATTCATTTGCTTGAGTTTTTTGTAGAGGTTGTGCCTCTTAGGGGATGGTACATGTGTTTTCTTATGCCTCTAAAAAGGATCTTAAGTGCTGTCCTTTAAAGAGTAGATATGGGCACCTTTAGATAATGTTGGAATGGTCTTGTGTTTACTGGTAACCAACTAATCCCTAGAAAAATGGATAGTGTGTCTGCAATTAGTGTCTCAATGGCTCGAAGAAACTGTCAAACAAAAAGCTAGTCAGTATTGTGAGCATTGCACTCCATACCCAGCATATACTGAGGCACTTAAAAGCAACCTTCCTAAACCCTAAAGATCTCAGACATTCGTCCTACAAAAAGAATTCTCGGTAACCAAAAATACTCCACCAAAACACCCAAGACCGCACATAGTCACACCCTTTGGAACTTCAACTATAAAGCCCATAAGACAAGCAGTCAACTACCCAATATTTTAATCATAGGAGACTTCATTGTGAGATACAGATATCCTGCTCACCAGGCTGAATAAGAAGAAAATCAGTCAGTTGTTTCGGAGACAGGATCTGCCAAATCACGCACACTCGTCATTAGACCACCAGTACCAGTATGACCGCCATAGTCCATGTTTGGTGCAGATGACCTGTGGCATACTTTCCTGGATTATATGGAGAGAGACATTGTAGAACTCTGTGTGCCTAGGCTATGTGCCTAACATTGAACAGCATTCTACCTTCACGAAGGATGATGCCACAGTATATGAACAAACGATAATCAACTTCTGTAATTGTCTTAGTTTTTGTTTTCTTTCAAAGAGAGTACAGTATTTCAGCATGGAAGAATATGGTCAACAGATAATGTTGCTTTGCAAAGGATGGTCTGTACCGGTCACCTTTAGGCTTTCGAATATTGCCTAAAATGTCATCTCCCCATAGTGCCTTTTTAGGCAGTGCCAAACTGACAAACCTTCCAAAATAACAAAACCTACCCAAGGGAATCTAAAGGTATGGATTCCAGGAACCTAAACAAGAAACTCCACTCCCTCCAGGATTTCATCACCCTGGAGAATGTGGACATCTGTGCAGTTACTGAGGCATGATTTAAAGCTATGGAGAGCACCCCAGCAGTGAAGAGCTACACTGCCTTCCACACATTCAGGTCAATTACTGCACAGGCAGGGACCAAAAGTGGAGGTGTCTTAATCTAAATAAACTCTCCACAAGATTAGTCAAACAGGACAATGTCCTTAAGCTTTTCCATGTCCGTACTTGCATAGGTGAAGTTCCGTATTATATCCTTTTACACTGTAGCTCACCCTCTATGACCCAGGAAGCCCATAACTCATACTTGGACTTACTTGTGGCCTTCATCATTCAGCCCAATACCATATTAATAAGCAACTTCAACTACCTCACTATAAACTGGGTTACTTACATGACCCCACATTTGTAATTGACAAGATTCCTGGACTTTTTAAACACAAATAACCTTCATCAAGATGCTCCATACACCAACTAGGCGTACAAACATATTCAACCTGGTATTCGCAAACAAGGGAGAAAGCTGTACATAGGAGATGTACCCTTTCATGAAATGATGTAGCAATCTTTCCTGAAGAAGAAAAGGGACTCTTCTCCGCCTTCATTGTACTTGGCCAGATTTGATCAGTTTTTTTTTTTTTTTTTTTGTGGACAGTGTTGAATTATTCAGCTGGTTCCCTCATCTCTAGTGACCAGTATGGTTTTAAGAATAAGACTTTGCTTTGTATCAGTACTTTTTTTTTTTTCACAAGGTAATGTTATTCCAGGTGGTGGTTGGTGTTTATCTTGGATGCTGAAAAAAAAATTCATTAGGGTTAGATGGGAGTGCCACCTTTTAGAAAGTTGAGAGCCTTCTGCTTTCCAAGTCACTTTGAAGATATTAGAGAAAAAATATCAGAGCATTCACAAGAGTAGGGCTACACTTTTATTTGAAGTGACCCTGGCCAAAAAAAAAATACATGGCAAGGCTGTCCTCATGTCTCCCCTTTGTTTGCCCTTCTTTTTTGGAACCATTAGCAAAGTAAACTTTACTTTTAAATTTCAGGGTTTGCATGCATAAAAAGCTTGAATATAAGCCATCAGTATTGGCCAACAGCCCAGTTACATGTCTTTCCAACCCTGAGGAAGACATTCAAGCCTTTGTTCATGTGTTTGAAACATAACACCCTTCTCCAGGTAGCAATTACACATGGAATAGGAGCTTATAACAGAGGTCTTGCAGATCTGCTGTCAGCCCACTTCAGTATTAGCAGATGTACAGACTTACAGGTTCTGGAATTTAGCCAATATCTAGAGTTTGAACTGGTGCCCATTGTTAAGCTTTCATTAACCCACACTAATGCTAAAATTAAGACATGTAACGCTAACTTAAAAGTGTGAAAGTTTACTTCCTGTTCACTAAGGGGTCATAGTTCATATATGGCTTTTCTTTGCTCAAGTGGTTTACATTTAATTTTCTTCTGAGTGACTTGTGGAAGAATTTTCAGGGCCATGAAGGTAGCTGTGCTTTAATGTGGAGATAAGTGCTCTACAAGTACAAATATAAAGTAAAATTACTTTTTTTGTGGAGACCATGAATTAATGAAGAAAGCAATTACAAACCCATAGGAAGAAAAGGGTTATGGGTTCCAAATATAAAATAGTTGTCTCAGGGTCAGCTGAGATTGCTGTTTGCTGCACAATAACTACTACTGCAGGTGGCAGAAGTAGCATATCACAGTTTGAGAGCAAACTTAGTTTCTGCTACTTTGTATTGGTTCTTGGCAGGTTATTAGTCTAATGGCCCTAAGGCCTTTACAAGCCTAGCTATGTAATAACCTGAATACACTTATTGACTGTAGTTAGATGGTTGTTAGCAGAGCGGTTATGTGGTCAGCACAGACTGCTCCTGTCCATGAGAGACATCCGTGTCTCCCCCGGGTGAATTTACAGTCACCCATCCAGTTGTCAAGGTTGCACTTGAATAGGGTCATTGAGGAGCTCTGCTTCACATGGAATAGGAGCTTATTCCAGAGGAGCAGCAGTATCTGGGAGATGTATCTGTCTCTCCAGCATGTTTGTTTTATCTAATTTTTTTTGTCTAAATTTTTTGTCTAAGTACTATTTGTTCAGCAGGTAAGTGGTCTGGTATATTCACACTTTTCTACTATGACCTGAATATTTCCCTTTTCTGCTATGACCTGAGCTCAGAGCAGAAAATACATTAGCATGTTAATAGTCAATATGGTAAACTTTAGTACATAATGATAAAATTCAGTGATGATAGGTTATTTATTTATTTACATTTGTTGACCGGGAGAGTCCGACTGGACACAGGTCCGTTTTCAGCGGAGGCCCGGGGAGAAAAGCTCCACATTAAGTATTTGCATTATACAGTTAAACATAGCATTTAAATATAGACATTAGTCCAGTTAAGGACGCAAGACAAGAAGAAAACAGATGTAAAACAGCTGTAGAACATAGTACAATTTTAAAATATGGTGACATATACTAAACATGGTTACAAATGTAGTTGAGATTCATCAGTGAACAATTGGTACAATCAGTTTTTGAGGTACATAACAGTCATTAGCAGTTGTTGCTTCAAGAAGTTAGTATTATGTGGTAAGTAGCTGGGAACATGAGTAGCCAAGCTTGCTAAGAGTAGGTTGTTGATAGGGGGCTGAGAGAGGTAGTGGGTGGGGGGGAGTGGATGGTATTAGAGGGGGGATTGCAAGGGCATATCTGGCAAGTTTTGAAGTGTGATTTTAGTAAGGATTTAAAGTGGGTGCAAGAAGTTAGAGGTAATTGAGGATGGGAGAGAGTTCCAGAGTTTGGCTATAGTGCAGGAGAATAATGCTTCTCCAGCAGAGTTAATGGCTCTTATGACCTGTAGGAGGTTTTTGTGGCTGGATCTTAGTGGTCTCGTGGTTATGTAGGGTTGGAGTAAATTCTGGAGGGATGGGACTTTTAGTGGTTGGCTTATTAGTTTGTGGGCGAGTGTGAGTTGGTACCATTGAACAAGGTGAGGGAGCTCTAGCCAGCCCAGATGTCCTTCAAGGATGCATCTGCAGTCCTTACAAATGGGTTGTCCTGTCGTCAGGCAGCCCTTCGGTCGGCCGGATTCCAAAGTCTGGGTCCGGCTTCGGCTGGTGTCGCACTTCACCCGACGTCATCGCTGCAGTTCTTCGGGTATAAAGGCATCAGCCGACGCCATTTTCCTCAGTCTTTCTTGCCGCGTGGCGCCCGAAGCAGAAGCTGTTCGCAAGTGCCGGTCGGTCAGATCCAGAGATTACTACTACCGAATACTACTTCGAAGACTTCTAAAAAGCTAAGTACCCCGTTGGGGACTCTTTCTTGCCTCAGCCGATGTCAGAGAAAGTGAATAACTGTTTATCTTGTGAGAAACAAATACCTCATAAAGATTTCCACTCCTACTGTATACATTGTTTAGGCCCAGACCACGTCGTAGCAGCTTGTCTAGCCTGTGCTTCTTTTAACCGACGGACGCTTAGACGTCGGTCGGAGTTTGCTGAACAGATTTTCGGCTCCGATTTTGCCTATATTATGCCGTCGGATCCTCCGACAACGCAAATTTCCAAAAAACGTAAAGAAAAGGACAGACACTCGCGGTCCGCGGTTTCGGCCGAAACCGCGATTAAGCAAACCGCGAGTGTCTCGGTTTTGGCCGAAACAGAGCAAACGGTTCTTTCTTCAGCCGAAACCATGCCTTCTACCGAGGCCTCCTCTAACCTGGTAGAATCGGCTTCTGAAATCCAACCTTCTGTTGCGGTTTCTCAGGAATTATCAGACACTATTCCCCTGGATATTTCTACTCCTGCACGTGGAGCTGCTAGGCCTCCTGCAGCCATGTCTATTAAGGCCTTTGCCAGGGCTAAAGCAGCTAAAGCTTCAAAAACGGTGCCTGCCAAACCCCCCTCACACAGGCCCAGCACTAGCTCTCATATGCTTTCTTTGGCTGAGGATCTAATTTCTTTAATTCGTGGATCCCAGCCTCATCCAGACAGGTCCTCTCTCCCACCTCCAGAAAAGAGGCCTAGAGCAGAGCCCCCTGAACCAGTATCCACTGATGATTCCTCTGATGACTCAGAACATACAGACCCTCCTGAGGCTTCTTATTCTCCTTACGAAGACTCTGATGCTGAAGAGTCCATTCCTTCAGCCTCTCCACCTGAGGAATTTTCCTTTGGGGAAACCTTGCATGCTATGAGGGAACAATTTCAGTGGCAAGGCCAAGATTTCTCAGACTCCAGAAAAAGGCTTAGAACCTTTCTACATTTGCCACAACATAGGCCTTTAGCTATATATACCTCCAGTTCTTTCTGTTGTAGATGATGCATTTAATGATGCTTGCACTGCTCCTGATTCATTACCTCCGGCTCCTGCTAAGCCCGATAGGTTCTACAGGGTCCCGGACACTCATCACCATTTATACAAGGCTCCTTTTGCAGATCCAGAGACCATCTCCCAGGGCCCTAAAGCTGTAGCAGCTACTTCTACTAAAAACCCCTTCCCCTCTGAAAGGGAATCCAGGTCCTTAGAGAGATGGGGTAAAAAAGTTTACACTTCTGCTACCTTGTCAGCTAGGGCTTTGAACTGCCAATTTCATATGATTCAATATCAAGAGTTTATGCTTGACCAGTTAACTAAAAAGCTGTCCTCTGAAGAATCTTTAGATAAAAAATATGTTCAGGAAATGGTACATAACATACAGCAGGTTAGTAACCATTCTTTAAAATGTGGCTATGATGCACTGGAGGCTTCCTTTAGATCAGCCATGACTGGCACAGTTATCAGGAGACATGCATGGTTGAAATAACAGGCATTACCAGACCATGTCAAATCAAAGCTTTTGGATGCACCCATGGACAAGGTCAATTTATTTGGTTCCCCTGCTCAGCAGGTACTAAAAAAGATGGAAGAGAAGGCGAAATCTGTACAAACTGTGAAAGATTTCTTATAGGTTCCACCTCCAAGGTTTAGCAGGAACTGGCCCTCCAAGAATTGGTCCTTTCCGGACTCCTCTCAGACACAGAGAGGCAGGAATAGGCGTTCTAGAGGCAGAAACCAATCCAGGGGTGCCTACAGGGGACGCCAGTGGCAAGGTAACAACCAGCGAGGCACGGACGCAGCCACCACCACTACAACAACTCCATCACAGTGACTTGACAGTGGCACCGCCTACCAGGGAACAACTAGAAGCACCCTTAGGCGGAAAGCTAACCTTATTTTCAAAGAACTGGCATTGCATCACAAGGGAAAAATGGATTTTGCAAACTATAGACCAAGGTTACAGGTTCCATTTCCATACTCTACCAGGGAAGAGAGGAATGCCAAACCTACCACCTACTCAAAGGGCAGAAGCTCTAAAGCAAATATCTCAGCTATTAAGAATGAGAGCTGTGGAAAAGGTACCATCTATGGAGCAAGGAAAGGGATTTTACTCCAGACTCTTCCTGGTACCAAGAAAAGAAAACAAATGGAGACCCATTCTAGACCTGTCCGCTTTAAACACATTCCTCATTGTTCCAAAATTCAAAATGCTGACCCTACAGCAGCTTCTTCCCATGCTGGGCAAGGAGTCTTGGCTGGTAACTCTAGATCTCAAGGAGGCATACCTGCACGTCCCCATACGACCAATTTGCAGAAGATACCTCAGATTTCTTGCAGGATCAGAGCATTATCAATTTTCAGCATTGCCCTTTGGCTTATCTACTGCCCAGAGTGTTCACGAAATGCCTGGCATCAGTAATTGCTCATTGCAGACTTCAGGGGATCCAAATTTATCCCTAACTGGACGACTGCCTGATACAAGCGGACAACAAAAGCAAGCTAACAGAAGACTTACAAAGAGTCATTTACCTGCTGCAAGCCTTGGGATATACAGTCAATATAAAAAAGTCAAGGCTGATTCCATCCCAAAGAATAACCTTTCTGGGTGCAGAGCTGGACACATCAAAACAAATGGCATTCCTAACTGCAGAAAAGACAGAGCAACTACCTCTCTACTTCTTGGCATTAACAAAGCAGAACCATCTAACTGCAAGAAAAGTACTGCAAGCTCTGGGCTTCATGGCATCCTGCATAATTCTGGTCCCTCATGCCAGACTGCATATAAGAAAGCTACAGTGGTACCTAAAGAATTTGTGGTCCCAACACAAGCACAGCCTAGAAACCAAAATTCCAATAATCCCATGCCTGAAGCAAGAGTTCCTATGGTGGGCTCAGGCCTGTCAATCAAACACAGGATTGCCCTTCTGCAACAGTCAACCAAGCCAAACCATCACGACAGATGCATCAGACCTCGGTTGGGGGGCACACATGCTGGGCAAGTGCATACAAGGCTTATGGACTCAAGACCAGCTGCGCCTACACATAAATCTAAAGGAAATGCTGGCAGTAAAATTGGCAATCCAGTCATTCAGACCATTTCTCCAAGAAGGTCAGTTGATAAGGACGGACAACACCACAGTTATGTGGTACATCAACAAACAGGGAGGCACACATTCATATCCTCTATGCCGGCTGGCACTGGACCTATGGGATGTGGCCCTGAGCTACAACATTCAGTTACAAGCAATTTTGTACCGGAAAAGAAAACATTCTAGCAGACATATTAAGCAGAACTACCACAGATGCCCACGAATGGATGCTACATCCGGACATCTTCAAAGCCATCACAAGAGAATGGGGATTACCACAAATAGACTTGTTTGCATCCCCACTCAATCACCAGCTAAAGAAATTCTGCACAAGGACGCACCACCCACTTGCTTGGAAGGTGGACTCCTATCTTTCAGTTGGAAAAACCTGACAGCATACGCATTCCCACCACTTCCTTTGATGCAGAAGGTGCTTCTGAAGATCAAAGAGGACCGTCCAAGGATCATTCTGATAGCTCCAGACTGGCCAAGACAACATTGGTACCCATTGCTGAGGAGCATGTCTCGGGAACAAATATGGACACTACCCCTGATCCCATTACTGTTAACACAGAACAACTACAACATCCTGCAGCCAAACCTGAAAACTCTGCAGCTAACTGCCTGGAACATTACATAACAGCAGTTAACCCAAATTTATCCCAAAGGGTTAAAGACATAATCCTGGAGGCTCGTAGACCTTCAACAAGAAAGAATTATGCAGCAAAATGGAAAAGATATCTCATTTGGAGTACTGCAAAGGGAGAAGATGTGACACGGGTAAACATAGCCAACATCCTGGAGTACTTGGCAGAGCTCTTCCATACAGGCCTGTCCTATTCTTCCATCAAGATACATGCATCAGCTATTTCAGCAGAATACAGCTTGGATCCTCCTGTCTTCTCTCATCCTCTGATCAGACAGTTTCTGAGAGGAATTAAAAATGTAAAACCTCCCAGGAAACCACCATTGCCAGCATGGGACTTGAATTTTGTGCTAGAAAAATTGACACTTCCCCCTTTCGAGCCAGCAGCAACAGCAGAATTACAATACTTATCCTGGAAGACTGCTTTCCTGCTGGCAATAACTTCAGCAAGAAGGGTCTCTGAACTACAGGCATTAATGGCAGTGCAACCCTTCCTGATCTTCCATCAAGATAGTGTCCATGAGAACAAATCCTACATTTATGCCTAAGGTGGTATCCAGAGTGTCATTAAATCAGGCTATCCACCTACCTACATTCTTCCCAAACCCACAGAACAGGGGAGAAAGACTCTTGCATACCTTGGATGTACATAGACAATTACGCTACTACCTGGACAGGACTAAGTCCAATAGAAAAACTGACCAGCTTCTGGTAGCATATGCCACAGGAAAGGAAGGAAGGAAAACCAATTTCAAAGCAGACAATCTCCAAATGAATTGGAAATTGCATTAGATTTTGTTACTCCTACCATGGAACGAAAACTCCAGAGAACATCAGGCGTCACTCCACAAGGGCTACAGCCACTACCACAGCTTTCTTACGAGGAGTGGCTACCAAGGACATTATAGAGGCTGCTACTTGGACCTCCGTGCATACATTTGCCAAGCATTACAATTTACCTTTATACTCTAGATCCCGAGCAGGTTTTGCCACTGCTGTTTTGCAAGGGATCCTAGCTACACCATAATCTCTACTCTTTTCCTCCTCCCCTTGTTTAGCTATGGTATTCTACCCATTTGTAAGGACTGCAGATGCATCCTTGAAGGACATAGTACAGTTTTGTACCTACCATAAATGTAGATGTCCGATAGGAATGCATCTGCAGTCAGGATTACCCACCCACCTTCCCTCTGAGGTACTCCTAGGGTATTTGCCATCCTTCAGCTAGCTTGGGGATCTATTATGGTGTATTTGTTTGTATATATGTACATACATGCTTATTTTATGTGTTTGCTCTCTACTATTTGGAAACATTGGCATTTATCCAAATTTAGCCATCCAAGAGGGCACCTGGCATCTGGGGCAAGAAACACTGAGGAAAATGGCGTCGGCTGATGCCTTTATACCCGAAGAACTGCAGCGATGACGTCGGGTGAAGTGCGACACCAGCCGAAGCCGGACCCAGACTTTGGAATCCGGCCGACCGAAGGGCTGCCTGACGACAGGACAACCCATTTGTAAGGACTGCAGATGCATTCCTATCGGACATCTACATTTATGGTAGGTACAAAACTGTACTTTCTGCTAGTGAGAGACAGTGGTGAATATGGTAGGAAGCCCCTGTGGCGAATTTGGCGATTTTGTTGTAGCAGGTTTCGAGCTTATTTAGATCGCATTGTCTAAGTTTAGTAAATATTGGAGAGACGTAGAGTAGGGTAGAGATCAGATGAGAATTTGCTACCGAAATTTTAGCTGCTTTGGTAAGTAGTTGCTGATTTATATATAATGCTCCTAGTTTTTTGTGCACTTTTTTAATGGTCATGGAAATGTGAATGTCAAAGTTCAGTTTATTGTCTATTTCTACTCCTAGCAATTTGGTGTGTTCTCTAGGATGGATGGTGGTGTCTTTTGCTGTGATAAAGTGAGGGCTGTCTAGGGTAAGTTTGGTGGGTTGGAAGAGTAGTAATTTTGTTTTTGTTTTGTTTGGGTTGAGTATTAGTTGGGCATCGGATAACCAAGTTTCAATCTAAGAAAATGCTTCCTGTGTGACTTTTTGCAGTTCTGGTAGGGAGTGGGCTGTGCAGATGGTTGAGTCATCTGCGTATTGTATGAGTGTGCCATGTGTTGTGGCTGAGGCTAGATTATTGGTGAAAATAGAGGAGTAGGGGGTCCCAGGATGGACCCTTGGGGAACTCCTATGGAGACTGGTAGTTGGGGGGATAGGTTGTCCTGCCAAACAACTGCTTGTTGAAGGTCAGATAGGTAACTCTGAAACCAGTTGATGACTGGGAGAAGGATAGGTTATTGAGAAGAGATGAGTTGTTTGTGTGGGACCATGTTGAAAGCTTTAGAGCGGTCTAGGAAGGTAGCTGAGAAGAGAGAACCTGCCTTTTTATTTTGTAGGATAGTGTTAGAGAAAGAGAGTAAGGCAGTGGTGGTGCTATGGTTAGGTTGGAAACTGTGTTATGTTGGAGAGTAGGTTGTTAGCAAGGAGGTGATCTGAGACTTGAGAATGAATGCATCTCTCTGGTATTTTGGAGAGTGGCGAGAGAATAGCTATGGGGCGGTAATTGGTTAGATCTGTGGAGGGGCCTACTTTGTGTAGGGGAATTGTGTGAGACTTTCCATAGTGTGGGAACATAACTTTCTGACAGAGATCTGTTAATCAAGAGTGATACTGGGTAGGCTAGAGCGTCAGCTGCAAGTTGAAGGTATTCACCTGGGAGGTTGTCTGCTGCTAATCTGGTGACTTTAAGTTTAGTAAGTAGTTTTATTTTGGAGGTAGGAACAGGAAAGAAAGAGAAGCTAGTTGGGAGATTGTTAGTTCTAGTTGATTGTGTAGGTTTATGGGGGGGGGGGGGTTGTGTTGTCTAGCTAGTGATAGTACGGTTTGTGTGAAGTGATTGTTGAAAGAGGTAGCAATATTTTTGGAGGAGTGAGTTAAGTTAGGAGTGGGTGTACTTACTTTACCTGGGTGGAGGATGGAGTTTGAGGACCAGAATTGTTTGGGGTTATGTTGGGAGGAGGTAAGGGCAGACTGGTAATATTGGATTTTGTCCTGTTTTATAAGCTTTTTGGTTCTATTGCGTAGTTCTAGGAATTTTTGCCTAGTAGAGGGGGTTTTGGTTTTGCGCAAGTTGTCCCACGCTTTATCCCTTTTTTTTCATTTCAGACTTTGTGTTTTTTTGTAGCCATGGGGATTGTTGGGCTCTAGTTCGGGAACGTCTTATGGGGGCGTGGTAATTATGGATACTTAGGAATGTTTTAAAGTAGTCAATTAGTCCTAGTTTCTTCTCGACTAATTGTAAAAATTAGGTTAGTTGTGCTACTGATTGGACTACAAACTGCTTCTCTCTTACTTTTTACTACTCTTCATATTCGTTTATCATTCACCCTCTACAGAGCTTTCATGCAACACACGTAGAACCTACCTTGAAATGTACATTAGTCATTATCTCAAATTAAAAGCCCACAAGGCAAACCTCCACACAGTCCAGCATCCTACTCTGGTGACTCCATTGTGAAACACACTAATGCACCACTTAGTTGGCTGTGCAAGGAGAGGGTCACGATCAATTGCCTGTCAGGTGCCAGGATGTGCTGCATCATGCAGTCACTCAAGTACCTGCACCACAGGTATACATAACACGCAGTCATAGTATATGTGGGTGTTAATGACTTGTCTGTCTTCATATAGGCCAGGGAGGTATGATGGAACACTCATAATACGTATCCAAGGCAAGTATGAACATAACCTCAGAAAGCATTTTAGCATCACCAAGAATGATGCCTCACTACAAAGAAAATATCCGTTTCAACAATTGGCTTGGCTTCTGTTGTCATTCAGAGGGGGTCCAATGTATGTCTGCTTCAGAGGAGATGGCAAACAGTCCATTAGAACTTCTTTGCCAGGGATGGGTCTGCATTTGTCCTCTGAAGGCTTTCATATGTTATCTGCTAGTAGATTGGCTAACTTCACCATGTGTCTCCCTACATTCCCAGATATACCCACATTTACACCACCCTGTCAAATCTCCCATGAAGAAGTCATAGCACTATACAAGGCCAAGAACACTGCTTCTTTGGGGCCAGATAACGTACCTAGCTGCTTACTGGCCAGCCTATAATGGGACCTGTCTGACACCCTACGGAGGCTATTCAGTGTCATCTTCCAGAACTGACTTTGTGCCGGATGAATAGAGGCTAGCAGCTGCATCCCCTTGCACAAAGGTGGAGTGTCAACAGAACCTGGAAATTATAGACCCAGAATTCTGACCAGCCTCATCTGCAAGACTGAGAGGGATCATTGTGGAATTAATAAATATGGTTATACATGACCTACATACTCGACTCTAGCAATTTCAGATTTAAGGGTAGATCCTGCCTAATTAACCTAGTTGACTTATTTAAGAAGGATACTGAAACAATGGATGAGGGCAGATTAGTAGAAAAAGCACATCTAGACCTTGCAAAGTCACTTGATACCATCACCCACTGATATTTAGTTAGGATAGTTTACAATATTAATCCGTATGTTACTCTTTGGATAGCAAATTACCTCGAGTAGAATCCAGGAAATTAGTATAAGCTGCTCTACCTCCTCCAAAAGACCTGTCAGTAGTGATATACCCTAAGGTTCAGTCCTTGGGCCACTCCTCTTTTGACATTTACTTTTTAGAGGTCAAAGTTACTTTTCAGGGTTTATGGCTGACCTAGTTTGCAGATGACTGGGGAGTTTATTATGGCACCAAGTTTACAGAGGACACCAAGAATCCTCCAAGAGAGCCTTTCCCAAACCAATAGCTCATGTTAAAACCATGGGTTAAAAACTGAATACTAAGAAATATATAATGCTATACTTTTACAAGCAAGAAGTCCCATGTAATTATTACATTTACAACGCCCCTGAAAACTGACCAAGTAGTTGGACCTGTGAGCCTATGTAGAGAATGAACTGTTAATCACCACTTATCCAATATTGTAAGAAAGTGTTTTTTCATTGCTCATTACCAAGGGTGTGTCATAAAGGTTCAGAAATGTGATCATTCCACTATTCTGCACACATCAGGGCAAATTAAGTATAATGCCCCACTCCAGTGTGTACATGCCCAAACACTTGACAACTCAAATGCCCACAATGTTTTCTTACTAAGAAAATCAGGAGCCTAGATCATAAAATTATGCAGACTGTTTCAAAGCCTTGTCTTCAACGTAAATAGAATGTTTGAGGGCTAGGTATGTGTCACATAGAATACAGCTTTGGAATATTTTTCCTCCCCATTTGAAGCAAAGTGCTTCTTTTATACTATTCCGATATAATCTGGACGAATAGATGAGTAAATGAAAATTCACCCCTGGTTTAGCACCCTTTTCCCTCATGGATAGGGGCAACATGTAAATGTTGTGCTGGTCTCTGGGTTATTCATGGTTAAAGCATAAGATAAATATTTCATGGGAATGTATAGCAAACCTAAAGATACTTGCATTTCAATAGCTATAAAGTACCTATGAAAAGCAGTATTCTGCATTTTGGAGTTGGAGGGTTGAGAAGTTGCCCTTTGTTCTGCTCAGGCCATGACCTTCAAGTGCCTTATTTTGTTTTGTGTTCAATGATAACACTGACACTGTACAAAATCATGGCCTGAGCAGTGCAGTCAACTGTACTTGACCAACTGTCCTTGATTTTGCAAACCAGGATGTGTGTTTTGCTTTGCAATGTATACAGTTTGATTTTGTTGGTGTAATACTCAGGGTTAGTCAGAAAAAATGCTACATATTGGAGTTTAATGCATCTTAATAAAAAAATGCACTTTGATACATAAACTGTTGTATTAACTTTGAAATTGAATTAGTGTCATATTTAGACATTGACCCTGATTTTTGTGGCTTTGTCCCCCTCCCGATACGTTTGGTTTTATCCACAGTAAACAGTACTGCAGTTAACAACATGTCCTGTCAACCCTCAGTCCATTGTGAATGGGAAATGGAGAAAGTGTACTACATAAGCATCACGGTATGCCCTTCCCTTTGTCCCCTCCAGTCTCATAAGCTTTTTTGTTCTGTTTGTGATTTTTTGTTATAATATATTGTTTATTTAGAGATGAATATTTTCTCCCTCTCTAAATATACATATGCACTCATATATGTATCCCTCCCATTCTGCTTTCGACTATATGCATTCCTACTTGAACCCTTCCCCATCAGTTCTTCTAATGAACTCATTAGCAAAACTCCCTCTTCCATTCATCCTGTCACTCCTTCCATATATTAGTCAGATTAATATTCTCCCTCTCCTCTTCCTTGATGATCTCTTGGCCTTCCCCTCATCTCACTGTAATGTTACAACCCATGTCACTTCAGTCTCTATACAGCCATACACAGTTAAGTCAGTAACTTTACTACCCTTCCTTACCCATGCTTGTCCTACACTGTTATGAGGCCCCTCATCACATACATTCATCCGTATTCCTATCCGTATTTCCCACACCTATACGGTTATTAAAAACACCCACACGTTTCAAAATAAACTTTAAGCCTACAGACTTAATACAATCTAAAGTTGTCTATCTCGCCTTCGTTCTTGCTGGTTGGGATCGGAGCCGATCCTCTGCTCCGACTCTGCCATCTTCTATAGTTCGAGAGCGGTTTACTGGCTTGAGGCTACCCCTTATCCCATGATGCCTAGCGCTAGCTACCCAGATCTTGTTTGCCGCTTCAGCTGCGAGGTGTGGTTCTTACTGGCTCAGGCTTGTATAACTTTCTTATGTAACTATTTCTAGTCAAATTAATCTTTTTACTGGGATTTTTCTTGTTTAAAGTTGTAGTCTCTAACTTTGTGTTAGTTTAGTCTCTTGGTAGTCCTTCCCTTAGAACTAGTTTAAATTAGAGTTCTCCCCCACCCCCTATCCCTTCTTGTAGGTTACAGTTAGTTTAATCCTTTCTTTCTTTTTTTCTTATTGTTAGGTAGCCGTTTAAGTTAGAGGCTTCCTAGTTATTAAAAAAAAAAAAATCCTTAGCTGTAGTTTACTGTGTATGTTTTGCCTTTGTTATTATTGTTGTGGTATTCTGTTATAACTGTTCGGCCTTTTGGCCAAAAATCAGTATAGTATTTTACGGGTTATTTTGTTGGGTATGTCTAAAGAATCCAAAGTGTCTGGATTCAAGAAGTGTGACTCATGCTGTCAGAAAATGTCTCTGACAGATGGTCACACTTGTGCGTCTATTGCTTAGGCGCAGTGCACCTGCAGGACTCTTGTTCCATATGCCATGCATTCAATCCGAGTTCTGCAGGAGCGCAAGAATAGACTTAGTCTGAGGGGTCTTCTCAAGCCCCAGGATTCACCGGCCAAGGCTCAGCCTGTGAAATCCCCAAAACCGGCCAAATCGTCAGCTCCAAGCTCGGAGCCGTCATTGGTCCAAACTTTTACCGACTACTTCGGTTCCGGCCGGAATCGAGGAGACTGCCTCCCCTTCGGCTCCATCAGTGTCCTCGGAGCCGTCGTGGGCCACAAGAGGCTGAGATCCCCTTCATTGGAATCCATACATTCGGCTCCTCTGTCTCCCCTGCTGCAAAGTGAGCGCAGTCACAGATCCTCCCACTCCTCTCGGTCCTCAAGGCTCTTGGATCACGAAGTGGAGAGAGTGGTCAGTAGGTTACTGAAGTCGCAGGCACTTGCCAAGATGTTGTCCAGCCCTCCTTAACAGGTGTCTTCTCCGTCCACTGCTGTCGATATTCCTCCTCTGACTCCAATGAGCTCAGAGCCGGAGTTTGTTGGGGTTCGAGTCGTGGAGCCGTCGGCTCTGTTGACTATCCCTCCGGTTCCGTCGTTGGCTCAGATTCCCTCGATGGTGCTGTCCATCGATGGATCTGGGCGCCGAGGCTCCCTTGTCTGTTCTGAGGGGGCGAGTGGCATCGGACCCTTGTCCGACCCCATTCCCCCTCTCGGAGCTTCGGTGCAGGTGAGATCGGCTCCTACATCGGCCTCGGAGCAGTCTCCCTCGGTGCGGAGAAGGATTCAGATTTCCTCGGAACCAGAGCCTTCTCTGCATCGTGGCAGGGACGCCTTCGATGTCATGAGTGCCCTGGCCACTGAGTCATCTCCACCTTCAACCCCATCAGCTCCGTCCCCTGTAGTGCCTGCGTTAACCTCTTCTCCTCCAGACCCCAACCGTTGTGAACTGGTGCTCCAGGGCACCCCGTTGGGTGCTTCCTCTTCTTCTGAGGCCTCCCCTGATCATTCAGGGGAACCCCCTCGGAAGAAGTGCAAGAGGAAGCACATAGACTCCCCTGAGTCTGTCACTTCTGATACAGACTGATGAATCGGAAGGGTTCCCGAGATCCCCCTCTGAAGATGTTTCCTTCTCTGACATCCTAGAAATGCTTAAGCAGAGGGGGAACTGGACTCCCCTAGCCCCTACCGAGGATAAGTCTGTATTCCTGGATGCCTTCGGTTCCTGACCTTCCACCTCCTGGGTTTCTCCGCCTTTCGATCCTTCATGCCGGTTTATCACTGCACCCATTGATAAGCAGTTCCTTACTAAAGGTGTTCCTGTGGATGCCATGGTGGTAGCAGCAGCCACTAAGAAAGAGCGGAAACTTCGTCTGTCCATCCTCCTAACAAGGAGTCCAGGATTATGGATAGATATGGGAAGCGAATGTTTGCTTCAGCGACCTTTTCTTTGAGGTCACTGAATTACTTATGCCATTTTACCCGGCTTCAGAGGGATCTCCTTAAAGAGCTCGGAGATACCCTTCAGGATCCATCAGCTGAAGGGGCTCAAGCTAAAGTGGCTTCTCAGCTGGCGACCCTTAATTCTGTAGTCAACTCCTCCATGAGGCTCACTTCCTATGCAGCCGATGGTGCGAGTAGAGCTGCAGGCACAGGAGTGGCCCTTAGGAGACGTGCATGGATGCGGCTGTGTAATTTTGCGGAACCCTTTAGAGCGTCATTCACCAACACCCCCTTTGATGGTTCCTTTCTCTTTGGACCACAGGTGAAAGACACTCTTACTAGGTGTGAACAAGAAGGCAAGACTCTGTCATGGGAGTCCGTTTTTCCACTCCTTCCAGACCATACCCCAAGGGGTCAGAAGAGTGGTAAAATGTAGTTTTGAAAATCCCAGGGAGCCTCGCCTGACATGCGTAGCGATTTTTTTTCTCCAGGGGCAGAGGAGGAAACAACAACAGATGCCGCCCTCGTGGCAGAGGGCGTCCGTAGAACCAGGGCAGCAGAGAATCCTTCTCTGAGAAGCCCTTCCAGCATCCCTGAAGGGTTGCCCGCCTTTGGAGGCAGTCGGGGGAAGACTTTCACTGTACCCAAAAGCCTGGCAAAATGTAATGCAAGACAAATGAGTACAGTCAGTCCTATCCGGAGGTTACAAAATTCCCTTCTCTCAACCCCCCTTACAGTCATGCAAATCCTTTCCAGATGTTCCACCCATTCTGAGGGACCAAGCAGTCATAGAAGTTTCAAGACTGCTAGAAAAGAGTCATCCAGGAAGTCTCGGCAGACCAACACAGATCCGGAACTTACTCAAGGTTCTTTTTGGTATCAAAAAAGACCAGACTGGAGACCGATTCTGGATCTTAGCAGACTAAACAAGTCTGTTCAAAGAACAAAGTTTCGGATAGTCATGCTACAGTCCATTCTACCCTTTCTGGGTCAGGACAATTGGATGTGCTCCATAGATCTTCAGGATGCGTATTACCACATCAAAATGGACAGGCGCTCCAGGAGATTCCTTCGCTTCCGAATGGGAGCCAGTCATTACCAGTTCAGAGCTCTGCCCTTTGGTCTCACCCACAGCCACCAGGGTGTTCACCAAATGTATGGCAGTGGTCACGGCTCACCTGAGACGTCGAGGATTCCAGGTGTTTCCATATCTAGACGACTGGCTCCTTACTGCTACTACCAGGCATCACCTTCTACAAGACAGGGGACTACACGATCACATTTTGTCCCAGCTAGGCATTACAGTAAACTTAGAAAAATCTGCCTTGTTGCCCTGTCAATCTATTACCTATATAGGAGCAGACCTAGACACAAGGAGTATGTCCGCAAGGCTACCGCCATACAGAGTGACCACAATTCGACAGCAAGTACAAATTCTAATGCAGTGCAAAAGGGTACAAGTCAGGTTGGTTCTTCAAACTCTGGGTTCCATGGCAGCGGGAATTCTTCTAGTCCCTCTGGCCCGCTTTCACATGAGAATTCTTCAGTGGCTTCTGTTTACACAGTGGTCTTTTCAACAGCTGCCCATGTCTCACATGATCATGATTACAGAAACATACAAAAGGCACCTTTCCTGGTGGATGGTCTCCCCACTAGTTTCTCAGGGCAGACCATTCATTCGGCCCCCTCCGGTTGCCACAGTGACCACAGATGCCTCCCTGATTGGGGGGGGGGGGCATTATCAGGGCAGGACAGTCCAAGGCACTTGGCAGCCTCACGAGTACCATCTGCATATAAACGTCCTAGAAATGAGAGCCATGCTCCTAGCATTGCAAGCTCTTCAGGAATCTCTCCCTTCTGGGACCATTGCAGTTCAAATGGACAACATGTCAGTGGTTTGGTACATCAACAGGGCGGAACCAGGTCCTACCCCCTATGTCGAGAAGCACTCTGACTCTGGCAGTGGGCGATCACCTCCCAACGATTTCTGATTGTGACGCACATCACTGAAAGGTCCAACGTCATAGCGGACAGGCTCAGCAGAGCTATGCTCATGCCTCACGAGTGGTCTCTGAATCAGGAAGTTGCGAATCTCATCTTTCGCAAATGGGGACAGCCTTGCTGCGACCTTTTTGCCACCCCCTTCAACAGTAAATGCAGCAACTACTTCTTTCTTCCGCTTCCAGGTCACACACCCAGAGACTCTCTAGTCCACGTTTGGCCTCAGGGACTTCTTTATGCCTTCCCTCCGTTTCCCCTGATACCAAAACTCATACAGAAAGCAATATCGTTGGGTTGCAAAATGATCCTCATTGCCCCCTACTGGCCTCAACAGATATGGTTTCTGTTCCTGCACCATTACTTTCTTGATCAGCCCTGGACTCTGGGTCCGATTCCAGACTTGCTGATTCATCAGTCATGCGGGCTGCATCAATTCCTCCAAACACATCAGCTCACAGCTTGGTTGGTCCACTTCCAACAGTAGCCAGGCTTCCCAACATTTCCTCGGCCGTACGCGAAATTGTCTCCTCGCACAAGACCGCCACTAGAAGGACTTATGCTAGCAAATGGAAACGTTTTTCTTGTTGGGCAGAGGCTAGGAACATAGATCCCTTTTCAGCCCCAGTCCATGAAATCCTGGAGTTCCTAGCAGAACATTTTCATTCTGGGTCCGCTTCTGCTACAATCAGGGTTCAATTAGCGGCCATTTCAAACTTTCATGTTGGTTTCTCTAATGCAAACATTATAGGTTCATAGCTTGGTACTGGGCTATCAGCCTTAGGGCCTATACAAGCCTAGCCATAACAATTCCCTGGCTATTTCTTCCCACACTATTTACTTCCCTGGACCCCTGTCTAGCAGGGCGACTGACGTGATCCCCGGGGTGAATGTCTTTTCTCCCATCCAATCATCAAGGTTCCTTTTGAAGAGGGCCAAAGAGGCACTCAGCTTGACATGTATGGGCAATCTATTCGAGTCTGGGGAGTCTCTGGGTCAGGAACCTATCCCTCCAGCATGTTTTGTTTATTGTGATGACAAGGTTTAGATCCCTGGAGCGTGTGGCTCTGAAGGATTGGGATTTCTTTAAGTGTAGCATGTCCAACAGCTCTGGGTTTGACATGGCCTTGTATGTTAAGCAGAGATTGCCTCTGAGTAGACGATGTGCGACAGAGTATCGCTGGAGTTTTTTAAGGCGGTCAGCGTAGGGCATCTGCTTTAGGCCTGTGATTCTTTTAGTGAGTTATTTCTGCGGCCTTTCCAGTTGCAGATGTCTTGAGAGGTACATACCAAACGGGGCGTTGTATTCTATAATGGGTCTAATGAGGGATGAGTACAATGGGACAATGACCTCCTTTTTTCTGGATGAAAAGCCCTTAGTGATGAGGTGTGCCACATAGAAGGATTTCCTGACTCTTGTGGCGATGTGGTTATCGAAGGTGAGGCCACTGTCCACCTGTGTCCCTAAGTCTCTTATCACACTTTCGGTGTTTAGTGTACTGCCACCTATATAGTAATTCAGATACATGTTTTTTCCCAAAGGGGATAACTATACATTTCTTGGCATTGGGCTTGAGCCCATGGCTCTGGCACCAAGCATCTGTTTCTGTAAGGCCTTTGTCTAGAGTATCCACATCATTTGGGGATTCAATAATGGCTCCCAGTTTGCAGTCATCTGAGAAATTTGTTAGCCAGAGTCCCTTAGTGTTGGCCTGTACTTCAGAGAAGTAGATGCCAAACAAGAGCGATCCCAGGACTGAACCCTGAGGTACTCCACTTGTCTGGAGCTGGATTTGGAGTCGGCTACTTTTACAGTGTGGGTTCTATCAGTAAGCCAGTTAGCAACCCATTGGGTGATGTAGGGATTAATGCCCAGCTTAGTAAGTTTATCTATGATTCCAGAGTGGGGGATGGTGTCAAAGGCCTTGGCAAGGTCTGGATAGGCTGTGTGGACCACCTTACCCCTGTCCATGGCTCTGGAGACTGATTCGAAGAAGTCAATCGGGTTCAGGAGACAAGATCAGCCCTTCACGAACCGAAACTGGGTGGGGTCCAGTGTTTGAAGGTTGCCAATGTCTTTGTTTATAAGTTCCATGATAATACGCTCCATGGCCTTGCAGATAAGGCTTGTCAGACTGATGAGGACGGTAGTTTCCGGGATCCAAGGTGGATCCCCCCTTGTGGAGTGGGATAACTGTAGCTCTGCGCCACTCAGTGGGCACGAAACCTGAGATGAGGCTATGATTAAACATGACACTTGGATGAGGTGCCAGTTCATATTGCAGTTCATGTAGTACACAGCCCGGGATGTCATCTGGTCCCATGGATGCTGTATTCTTAGCTTTGGAGAGTGCATTTTTTTACCTGTGTGGCCAGTATTACCGGAATTTGGCAATCTTCTGGCATTGAGATGGGCCATTTAGGGGGTGAAGTTGGCACTGAATCGATTTGCCAGGTTATTGGCAATATCCTTGGGATCAGTATATTTAATGCCATTCTGTTTTAGCTCAGAGCAGATCTGAGCATTGCCATTTAGATTCTTGACATAGTTATAGAATGCCTTGTGGTTGTCTTTGGAATCTTTGGCAATTTTATGTTCGTAACTAGCTTTGGAGGATTTTATGAGGGATCTCAATTTCTTACTGAGGCTGGTAAGGGAGTTTTTTGCATCCTGGGATTTTCTTCTCTTCTGCAACAGTTTCTTTTGTTGTAAAGTTTGTTTATGGCAGGGGACCACCAGATTGGCTTCCTTTTTTTGGATGAGAGCATCTTGGTTCTAATTGGGATGGCACGATTGATGCATGAGTGGATGTGCTCGTACAGTGCCTTAGTGTAGGATTCAGCAGTTGAACTTTCTGTTCCCGTCTGCATGGGTGTCATGAAGTTTGTCACTTCTGACATGAGTAGCATGACGTTGGCTTTGGAGAAGTTTGTCTCAAGCTATATAAAGCTTTCCTAAGAGGGACTACTCTCCTTAGACCCCCAGTGAGAGATCCCCCTCCTCCTTGGGACCTAAATTTGGTACTAACCTCCTTAATTTTGCCCCCTTTTGAACCTGCTGAGTCCTGCTCCATTAAGTTTCTATCTTGGGAAAACTCTTTCTGGTAGCTATTACTTCAGCCAGACGCGTCTCTGAACTTCAGGCACTATGTGTCCGTCCTCCTTACTTAGTTTTTCATAAGGACAGGGTAGCTCTGAGGACTAATCCCTCTTTCCTTCCGAAAGTCTGCTCAGAAAATAATTTAAACCAGTCTATAGACCTTCCCATGTTTTTTCCCAACCACACCCCTGTCCTGTTGGATCGAGAGGAGTTTTGGGTTCACTGGCTGAGTGTTCTCTGGTTTGTTTCCTCTACTGACTTAGAGTATGACAGCTATGCTCAACCGGTTTGTTTGGACAGGTTGATTCTCTGGCTATGTCTGGGGTTGGCTATTACAAATGAGATCTGGGTAGCTAGCACTAGGCATCATGGGATAAGGGGTAGCCTCGAGCCAGTAAACAGCTCTCAAGTTATAGAAGATGGCAACCCAACCAGCAAGAAAGAAGGCGAGATGAAGACAACTAACATGGAATTTTGTGGTAGGTACACAACTTTTTTCTTTCTTACTCTCTTAGCTGCATACTCATCCTCTGTCTTTCAAACCCTTTTTTTGTAAAATGTAAGAAATAAATGTTTTCCATACAATTCCTCATACTGTTATCTCTTCTCTTATTTGCTGACTTAATATTCATTATCTTCATAATTCCAACAAAACGTATTCTGTCTTCTAAGCAAAACACCTCATCTCACAATCACACCCTATCTGTATCAGCACTCCTGTATCCTGTTCAGATGCAGCCATTCAAAGCAACAGCCATTTATTTCTGCATTGGCTGTTAAACATAAAATCAAGCCAAAAAAGCCTTTGTCTGCACCATCACTATTTCATAATTGTAAAACTTAGTGGTGACATCCACTCAATCCCAACACAACATATTCAAATAGACACGTATAACCAGCAGCTCCTGTATCACTACCTCTTCTACATTCCCACCCTGGCTTTCATCTGCACCATACCAACTTATGAAGTATTACAACAAACGTCATGGAGTGCATGCATGGATAACACTACACATTCCAGACATCTTAGTTACCACAGAAATCTGGCTCTACGGGGGGGGGGGGGTGAAGGAATTGGTATGGCGGGTTGTAACATTATCAAATTAGACAGAGCCAGCAAAAAAAGCTGGTGGTGTGTTTTTCTACAAAAACACACTAAATATCTCCCTTTTCAAGCACACACTGCCAACTTTCTCAGAGGTTCCTAATGACCATGCTAAAAACCAAGCCCTCAGAAAACAGTCAGTCATGGGTGCTGTCTGCGTGCCTGCCTGTGTATGTGTGAAAGAGATATCCCCGTTTAACAATGCTAAAACACCGACAGATATCCTTTGCTGGTCTTCCTCAAAAATCCCTCATCAAACCATAATATTGATTGCATGGTTTGCCAATCCGTATTCGCAATAACCTGTCTGAAAATCCAACCAGTAATTTACCTTTTTGATTGGATGGCTGTGGTGTTGTGTTAGCTAGTTGGTGTGATTATCCACACCAACTAGCTAACATAACACCACAGCCATCCGATCAACCCTGTATTGGATCTTAACATCATCTCCAAGTAAAATATCCCGTGGAACTCTTGTCAACAGCCTAAGTGATCACTTAAAATCTATATCGTATGGCACCCAAAACAACAGCCCCAAAACACATTATAGCCTGATAAGAGAACTTTTTCATGATGATACTTATTAATATGCTACATCTGCATACCTAAAGTCCCTTCTTCCCAGTGGTGATGCTGCTCAAATTTCACTAATCTCACTAGGTGTTCTAAAAAAAAAAAAAAAAAAAAAACTAGCCACTCTCAGAGCCGTCAGCTATCCCTTCCCCATGGCTGTCCGCAGCAACTAAGCAACTCATGATCATACCTTTCAGTTGTACAGTTTTTTGCAGATTGTCCAGATTTTTGCCTGTAATTTTTCATCTGTTTCTAAATCAGACCACCAAAGGAAAGAGCAAACACGGAAAAGGTCTAAAAGACTGTTTAATGAAGACCTCATTAAACAGTCTTTTAGCCCTTTGCTGTGTTTGCTCTTTCTGTGGTTTGATTTAGAATTGTATTTGGAGAAGCTTCATTCACTGGTTCTTAGTTTGTTTTTATTTAATCTGTTTTTGTTTTTGTAGCAGATCACTGGCAAATCATTGGGGATTGAAGTCAGAAAATTATGACCGACATTTGAGTTTCAAACTTCTTATCCTTTGGAAAAATTCATGCAAATACAAAACCTGTTCTATCAACTAAGTTTGGAAGATAAATATTTGCTGTTAGTTTGTGGATTTATCCAGATTTTGTGCTGTAAGAGATTGAGAAGTATATTCATGATAAAGAGACGAAGCATGGAGGTCTGGACAGAAATAAAAGTGCTCCAACTTTAGTAACCTTTAGGCAAGTAAGAAACCTAATAAATCAATTTATCAATGATAAGCAAACTGTCACTCAACCAATCAAGACACAGGCCGGCGCGCACACAGGCCGACGCACCAGTAGTCCAAAACTGTTCTGATCCTCAGTCAGTGAACTGTTGGATCCAGGACTAGCTATACAGCCAGCATCAAATGCACAAACAAAATGATACAAAAGCCAGCGATCTTAATACCCATTTTATACAGACAGTACTGTCGTTGCCAAACTAGGTAACTTATGAAGCATTTGATGTCCCTACTCATTCAGATTCTCACTTTTAACACTTCTAACCAGTTCCCATAGATACCATTAAAAATTAAACGTCTAAAGCCTGTTCTAAATGCCCCTGACAAATCTACATGGTAGCATTTGAGGTGATTGCATATCCAATCTTCTGAAAAATTAATCCATATCTGAAAATAGTCCCCTTGCTATGGAAAACAAACCCTCCATTATTCTATCGCGCAAGGGTGGAATCTGTACATATCTTTCAAACTACAGGCCAAGTCATTTCATCTTTCCTATCAAAATATTAGGAAAATGTATTCGTACACAACTTCTCAGCTATTTGTCAGCTTTGGTTTTCAACCCAGCACAACTACTTTATTGCTAAATTTTGTTAATACTATCAACATCCATAGAAATGGCAGAAGTGTAGTCTCCATCGTCCTAAACTTAACCAAAAGCTTTTGATACTGCCTCCTACCAGAAGCACAAACTCTAATCCTTGGGGCTCACCAACTCTTCACTGAAGTGGTTCCATAGCTATCTCTTTAACAGAGCACAATCACTGAAATGGAAAAAAATCTTTCTGCAACTTCTTACCAGTAATGTCCCACAAGGATCTATACTGGGTACCATAGTTGTCATCAGTGACTACACTGCTATAAAAATGCTACCCTCGTTCAGTATGATGGCCCTATTCTCCTCTGGCACAACTTTGTAAACTAAAAGACCATATGTAACAATAACCATCCTTTCTATTAATTGAAACACTGTTAAATAATCAACTTACTAAACCTTTAAAAAAATTACTGTTCATTGCCTAAAAACACATTTGCCAAATATTAGCTATTGCCTCTACCAAGAAGTAAACCACACACAATTACTGAGCGTCATCATAGATGGCTAGTTGAAATTTGACCACCATGTATCACACATTTCAAAAACTAGATACATTCTACAGATTAAAAACTACCTGACTTATTCAAAAGATTATCAAAAAGTTATTCGTTACATTTGTTTGTAATTTTAAAATGCTACTGATAGTTTTATCCTTCTTGCTCTTTTCCGTGTTAACAAAAATAGAGCTGGAAACTGCCATCTCATCTAAGTTGCCCTTGCCTTCACGAACCTTGTAGTCTCGCAACTGTCAAAACTAACATTTTACACTAAACTATAACAAAAGAACACTTCATTGTCTACTGTCCAGAAAATAAACTTGGCAACTACCACATCACCTTGCTTTTCCACAAAAGCACAGACTTCTCTATAAACCAGAAAATTGCCAAGCCCTTAACACACACACTACTGTTCCAGTAGAATTTTACACTGCAGAGAAATGTCAATATAAATCATTTAATACTGCATTGACTCTCTCTCTCTAATGGTGTAGCTTAATTATAGAACTACATCCCACGATCACTGAAATACATTCAGAATATAAACTTATTTAAAACGCGACTAAAGCTTTACCTATTCAGTCAATGGATAAGTTCCTGTATTTCTCCAGGATAAATGCCACTGTAATCTTCAGCTTGTTAGGAGTGTAGTACTGAGGGTAGGAACTTTGAATGTTGGCAGTATGACTGGTATAGGGAGAGAGCTAGCTGATATGATGGAGAGAAGGAAGGTTGATATATTGTGCGTGCAAGAGACCAGATGGAAGGGAAGTAAGGCCAAGTGTATAGGAGGCGGGTTCAAATTGTTTTATCATGGTGTGGATGGCAGAAGAAATGGGGTAGGGGTTATCCTAATGGAACAGTATGCCAAGAGTGTTTTGGAGGTGAAGAGAGTGTCTGATAGTGATGTTTATGAAGCTTGAAATTGATGGTGTAATGATGAATGATGTTAGTGCATATGCTCCGCAAGTTGGGTGTGCGATGGATGAGAAATAAAAATTTTGGAGCGAGTTGGATGAAGTGGTGGTGAGTGTACCCAAGGGTGAGAGACTAGTGATTGGAGCAGACTTCAATGGGCATGTTGGTGAAGTGAACAGAGGGGATGAGGAAGTGATGGGTAGGTATGGTGTTAAGGAGAGAAATGCAGAAGGTCAGATGATTGTGGATTTTGCGAAAAGGATGGACATGGCTGTGGTGAATACATATTTTAAGAAGAGGGAAGAGCATAGGGTGACGTACAAGAGTGGAGGAAGATGCACACAGGTGGATTATATCCTATGTAGGAGGGCCAGTCTGAAGGAGATTGGAGACTGTAAAGTGGTGACTGGGGAAAGTATAGTTAAGCAGCATAGAATGGTGGTCTGCAGGATGATGGTGATCAAGAAGCAGAGGAGGAGTGTGAAAGCAGTGCCAAGGATTAAATGGTGGAAGTTAAAAAAGGGTGATTGTGAGGTGGAGTTCAGGGAGGAGTTAAGACAGACACTGGGAGGCAATGAGGAGTTACCGAATAGCTGGGTAACTACAGCAGAGCTAGTAAGGGAGACTGCTAAGAAGGTGCTTGGCGTGATATCTGGACAGAGGAAGGAGGACAAGGAGACATGGTGGTGGAATGAGGACGTACAGGAGAGTATACAGAGGAAGAGGCTGGCGAAGAAGTGGGATGGTCAAAGAGATGAAGAAAGTAGACATGAGTACAAGGAGATGAGGCACATGGCAAAGAGGTGGCAAAGGCCAAGGATAAGGCATATAGAGAGTTGTATGAGAGATTGGACACTAAAGAGGGAGAAAAGGACCTGTACCGATTGGCTGGACAGAGCTGGGAAAGATGTGCAGCAGGTAAGGGTGATAAAGGACAGTGAGGGAAACGTACTCACAAGTGAGGAGAGTGTGTTGAGTAAATGGAAAGAGTACTTTGAAGGGCTGATGAATGAAGAGAATGAGAGAGAGGGAGGGTTGGATGATGTGGGGATAGTGAATCAGGAAGTGAAGCAGATTAGCAAGGAGGAAGTAAGGACAGCTATGAAGAGGATGAAGAATGGAAAGGCTGTTGGCCCAGATGACATACCAGTGGAAGCATGGAGGTGCTTAGGAGAAATGGTAGTGGAATTTTTAACCAGATTGTTTAATGAAATTTTGGAAAGTCAGAGGATGCCTGAGGAGAGGAGAAAGTGTTTTGGTACCTATCTTTAAGAATAAGGGTGATGTGCAGAGCTGCAGTAACTACAGAGGGATAAAATTGATCGGTCACAGCTTGAAGTTATGGGAAAGAGTAGTGGAAGCTAGGTTAAGAAGGGAGGTGATTATTAGTGATCAGCAGTATGGTTTCATGCCAGGAAAGAGCACTACAGATGTAATATTTGCTCTGAGAGTGTTGTTGGAGAAATAGAGAAGGTCTGAAGGAGTTGCATTGTGTCTTTGTAGACTTAGAGAAAACATATGACAGGGTGCCTAGAGAGGAGTTGTGGTATTGTATGAGGAAGTCGGGAGTGGCAGAGAAGTATGTAAGAGTGGTACAGGATATGTACAAGGGTAGTGTGACATTGGTGAGGACTGCGGTGGGAGTGATATACGTTTAAGGTGGAGGTGGGATTACATCAAGGATCAGCTCTGAGCCCTTTCTTATTTGCAGTGGTGATGGACAGGTTGACAGATGAGATTAGACAGGAGGCCCCATGGACTATGATGTTTGCAGATGACATTGTGATATGTAGTGAGAGTGGGGACCAGGTTGAGGAGACCCTGGAGAGGTGGAGATATGCTTTAGAGAGGAGAGGAATGAAGGTCAGCAGGGCTAAAACAGAATATATGTATGTAAATGAGAGGGAATAGAGTTGGTAAAGGTGGATGAGTTTAATTACTTGGGATCAACAGTTCAGAGTAATTGAGTGTGGAAGAGAGGTGAAGAGAGTACAGGCAGGGTGGAATGGGTGGAGAAGAGTGTCAGGAGTGATTTGTGACAGACGGGTACCAATAAGAGTGAAAGGGAAGGTCTACAAGAAGGTAGTGAGAACCAACTATGTTATATGGGTTGGAGACTGTAGCATTGACAAAAAGCCAGGAGTCAGAGCTGGATGTGGCAGAGTTAAAGATGTTAAGATTTGCACTGGGTGTTCATAGGTAGGTACTAGGCTATCAGCCCAAGGGCCTATGCAAGGCTAGCCAACAAGGTTCCCTGGCTTACGCCACCCAAGAAAGTTATTTTCCTGTGCCACTGACGAGCAGACACACACAAGTGATCCCCGAGGTGTATTTCCTATTTCCCATCCACCCATCAAGATTTTTCTTGGAGTGCTAATGAACTTTGCTTGACATAGATGGGTAGCCTGTTCCTGAGTATGGGAAGTCTCTAGGATAGGAATCTATCCCTCCAGCAAGTCCTGTTTATTGTGGTGACAAGGTTTAGGTCCCTAGAGCGTGTAGCTTGGAGGGATTGGGATTTCTTTAGGTGTAGCATGTCCAACAGCTCTGGGTTTGACATAGCTTTATATGTTAGGCAGAGATCACCTCTGAGTAGGTGATATGCTACGGAGTAAAGCTGGAGTTTCTTGAGGCGGTCAGTGTAGGGCATTTGTTTGAGTCCAGTAATCCTGTTTGTGAGGTACTTCTGTGGCCTTTCCAGCTGCTGCAGATGTCTTGTGAGGTACATTCCAAAAGGGGCGTTGTACTCTATAATGGGTGTAATGAGTGATGAGTAGAGGGTAACGATGACCTCTCTTTTTTCCTGGACGAGAACCCTTTTATGATGAGGTGTGCCACGTAAAGGACTTCCTGACTACTGTGGTGATGTGACTGTCAAAGGAGAGACTAATGTCCACCTGGGTCCCAAGGTCTCTTATCACGCATTCGGTGTTAAGTAGATTGCTGCCTATGTGGTAGTTCATGGGTACAGAGTTTTTACCAAAGGGGATGACACTGCACTTTTTGGCATTGAGCTTGAGGCCATGGCTCTGACACCAGGCATCTGTCTCAGAGGCCCTTCTGTAGGATGTTCACATCATTTGGGGACTTGACTATGGCTCCTAGTTTGCAGTCATCTGCGAACTTCGTTAGCCAGAGGCCTTCTGTGTTAGCCTGTACTTCAGAGAAGTAGATACCAAACAGGAGCGGTCCCAGGACGGAACCCTGTGGTACTCCACTTGTCACTGGTTTGAGGTCAGATTTGGAGTCTGCAACTTATACAGTGCGGGTTCTGTCAGTGAGCCAGTTGGCAACCCATCTTGTGACGTAGGGATTTATGCCTAGTTTATTGAGTTTAGCTATAATTCCAGAATGGGGGGATGGTGTTGAAAGCCTTGGCGAGGTCAAGATAGGCTGTGTGAACCACTTTACCCTCATCTACGGCTTTGGTGACTGTCTCAAAGAAGTCGATCAGGTTCAGGAGGCATGATCTGCCTTTCACAAACCCAAACTGGGTGGGATCCAGAGTTTGGAGGTTACCAATGTCTTTGTTTGAGTTCCATGATGATAAGTTCCATGGCTTTGCAGACCAGGCTCGTCAGGCTAATAGGTCTATAGTTCCCGGGATCAGTGGTGGCTCCCCCTTTGTGGAGTGGGATAACTGTTGCTGTGCGCCATTCAGTGGGCACAAAGTCTGTTGCGAGGCTGTTATTGAACATGGTGCTTAAGTGGGGAGCTGGTTCATTTTGAAGTTCGTGTAAAACGCAGCCTGGGATGTTGTCCGGTCCCATGGATGCTGTGTTTTTGGCTTTAGAGAGTGCAGCTTTCACCTGCATAGTTGTGATTACAGGGACTCTGCATTCTTCCTGTATAGATATGGGCCCTTTAGGGGGTGGGGGGTAAAGTTAGCACTGAACCAATCTGCCAGGATGTTGGCAATATCAGTTGGTTCCTGTAATTTTCATGCCTTTGTGCTGTAACTCAGGGCAGATCTGGGTGTTGCCATTGAGATTCTTGACATAGCTATAGAATGCTTTGTGGTTGTCCTTGGAATTGGTGGCAATTTTATTTTCGTAGCTAGCTTTGGAGGATCTTATAAGGGATCTCAGCTTCTTACTGAGGCTGACCAGGGTGATCTTCCACTCATGGGATTTTACTCTCTTTTGCAACAGACCACCAGATTGGCTTCCTTTTTTTGGAGGATAGCGTCTTGGTTCTGTTTGGGATAGCACGATCCATGCACTCATGTAGGTGCTTATAGAGCGCATTTGTGTAGGATTCAACAGTTGTAACTGTATTGTCCATCTGCATGGGTGTCATGAAGTTCACTACTTCTGTCTTAAGCATGAAGTTGGCTATGGAGAAATTTCTTACTGCGGTTTCCTTAATGGGGGCTGGGGGTTGGGATGTGGATATCGAGGGTGATTAGCTTATGGTCGGATCGGACCAACGAGGAGTTGACTTCAGGTGTGGAACACCGGTCACTCATGTTGGTAATGAGTAGGTCTAGGATATTATTGCCCCTGGTTGGGGTGTGGATAAGTTGATCTAGGGCATTGGAGTTTATGATTTCCACAAAGCGTTGCGCTAAGGAGTTAGTACATGAGTAGTTTTCCCAGTTAATGGTGGGGTAGTTGAAGTCGCCCATTATTAAGGTGTTTGGTTGAACCCTAATATTTTCTAGTACATCAAGAAAAGAGGAGTGGGAATCCTGGGGCATGGTGGGGGATCTGTAGCAAGCTACAATTTGGATTGCAGTTTTGCCAAGAGTTAGTTGCACTTGGATAACCTCGAATGCATTATGCTGAGCAACTAGCCTGTTAGTGTGGATATCCTTAATGAATATGGACACACCCCCACCTTTGGTGTTTCGGTCCAGGTTAGATGGCTGAAAAGTGTGGTATGAGTTATAGCCTGGTAGTGCAGGGGTACTCTCTGGAGCCTTGAACCAGGTCTCAGTCACTGCACAGATATCTATGTTCTCCATTTTAAGGAGTGCCTCGAGTGAGTGCATTTTGAAATTTAGACTTCTAGCATTGAGTAGCATTACCCACAGTTTTTGCTTACCTGTTCCTGTTATGGTGGTGAATTTGTTACTTGAACCCTGCCTAAAAAAGGCACTATAGGGGCAGCAAGACCCTTAGCCAGTATCCGGAATCCTAGGGGCGACAGGTGCAGGCCATCTGTGGCAAAGCATCGTGGTCGTGTCATCCCAAGCAGACAGATACTGGATCCCCTTTGAATGACACCAGAAGCTTAGCCAATTGTTGAAATCAATCATTTTGTCCTTGTACTGCGGTATCATTCTGGGCATGGCAGAATGCTACTCAGGGCTGGGGTCATACCTGCCTGGGCTACAAGATCGCAGAGCTCTTCCATGTCTCTTCATGTAGTCCAGGGAGGTACGTCTCAGGTCATTCACACCAACATGGACAATAACAGAGTCATATTTGTACTTGTGGAGTGACTTGAGTGCGTGGGTTGTGTGGCGGATCCTGGCACCCGACAGGCAGCTGATAGTAACCTTCTACTTGTTTAGCCTGGTGAGTGGGACATCAGTGTGCCTGACTATAGAGTCACCTATGACTAGTGTGTTGGGTATGTTGTTTTGCTTTATTGGCTGTGTTTGAGTGGCACACTGAATCTGTGGGCTGTATCATTTGGGTTGTGTTGGGGGATGGAGGTTGCTTGTGTTTCTGCTTTGGAGGTCTCTGTTGCTTAGGCAGATTATTATTGAGAGCCTCCGCGAATGATTTTGAGTTTCTATGTGTGGATTTTGGTGGTGTAGACTTAGTGAGACTATCTGAGTGTGGTGTGGTGCAAATGTTTACCTTCTCCTCAAGACTGTCAAGTTCAGTCTTGGTTGGTGAGAGCTTTACCTCCAGTTTGGACTAGGATGGACAGGATTAGGAATCCGTATATTAGAGGGTCAGCTCAGGTTGGACAGTTTGGAGACAAAGCAAGAGAGGCGAGATTGCGTTGGTTTGGACACATGCTGAGGAGGGATGCTGGGTATATTGGGAAAAGGATGCTAAGGATGGAGCTGCCAGCTAAGAGGAAAAGAGGAAGGCCTAATATAAGGTTTATGGATGTGGTGAGAGAGGACCTGCAGGTGGTTGGTGTGAAAGAGCATGATGCAGAGGACAGGAAGAAATGGAAACGGATGATCTGCTGTGGTGACCCCTAACGGGAACAGCCGAAAGAAGATGATGAATCTTCAGCTTGCCATATCATCAAAACATGTCACTCAGAATTCTATGACCCACAAAAGGTCTTCATCAATACCTGGATGGCATTACTAGCATCTCCTAGCCATATACATAGTTTGTGACTCTGCTTGCCATCCCACCTCTGTACTTTGATAGACATAATTTTCTGAGCTTGCCTAATACCCCCCCCTTGACTACAATATTAACATTTTCTGCCCTTCTGAGTTCATTTCTCAATTACATTTCTTTCATTTCTAATCTGTGATCCCAAGATCTGTCCTCTGTTTGACAAACCACCAATGCAATGTTCAGCATCTACTAAATGCATACCTTTATTTCATGTGAATATAATGTGCTTTGCTAACGTATTTGTAATTGTTAATGTGAATTATTTTATTTATTTTATTTTACATTTGTTGACCGGGATAGTCCGACTGGATGCATGTCCATTTTCAGTGGAGGCCCGGGGAGAAAAGCTCCAAGGTAAACAAACATTAAAAACATGTTACAGTTATAATTTTGGCAAAGAGTACATAAGCAAACAATAATAAACATGTTCCACAGGTTAGAGTTAAACCCCAGTGAAAGCCAGGGATAAATGAAACAGCTGATTAATAAATTTTACATAATCTAGAAGAGAGATAGCCAGGCTTGATACAGTGACATAGCCAGTTTAGTGCCAGATGTTTGAGTCTTGTTTTAAATTGACCTAGGGAGGGGAGAGTAATGTCCGCTAGAAGTGAGTTCCAGGATCTGCCTACATAGTTTGCAAAGAGAGAGTCACCAGCTGCATTGTTAATTTTGCTTGTCTGAATTAGTAGTCTGTTAGAGGATCTAAGCAGTCGTGAATTGTGATAGGGGGTGATGAGATTTAAGTGCAGGAGTATTATCTGGATTATAAAGGATTTCATAAGCCATGATCAGTTGGTTATACTGAATTAGACTGGGTAGTTCAAGCCACCCAAGCTGGTTAAGATTGATGCAATAATGTGTCATAAAAGGCAGCCCAGTGGCAAACCTGGCAATGTGGTTATAGCAGGTTGAGAGTTTAAGTACAGTCTTGTTTATATTAGAGAGTATAGGGGATGCGTACAGAAGTGTTGAAAGAAGGTGAGAGTGAGCTATGGCAATTTTAGCTGGAGGGGTTAAGAAGGCTTTTATTCTGTAAAGTGACCCTAGCTTTTTATTGATGGTTTTGATTGACTGGTTTACATGTAGGTTGAAATTTAGATTATAATGACACACGGTTTTGTAGAGGGGTTAGGGGAGATTAATGTGCCATCATTTGCTTTTATCGTAAAGGTAAAAGCAGGAGACTTTGACTTTTGTGTTGGTGAGAATAACAGCATTTTTTTTTTTTTGGATTTGGTATCAAATGACGTTCAGAAAGCCAGTTTTCTATAGCGTTAAAGGTGGACTGGGTAGCAGACCATAAGTCTGTTGGAGATGTGGCTGAGCAGATCAGGGTGGAGTCATCCGCGTATTGGATACAGCTGACTTTTGGAATGACAGTATACAGGTTGTTAAAGATGGAAAACAGCAGGGGCCCTAGTATAGAGCCTTGTGGTACTCCAAGGGTGTTTGGCAGTAGGTTAGAGAGTTTGTTCTGCCAAAGAACAGGCTGCTGTCTCCCATTCAGGTAGGATGTAAACCATTGAAGGGCCTTAATATCTAGACAGAATGTTTTAATGTCTGTTCATATACATTACAAACATTTTTTAAAGAAAATTCAGTAATTTATTGGAGATGATCTATGAGATTCCTCTAAAGGGTTTTGATTAAACGCAGTCAGACAAACCCAGTTTGTCGGTTGGGTGTGTATGTATGTATTTGTGTGTGTTCCATTTTTTTCTTTTGTGTATATAGTGAATATAAAAAGTGTACACACTCCTGTTAAAATGCCAGGTTTTTGTGATATAAAAAAAATGAGACCACAATAAATAATTTAAAAACTTTTCCCATCTTTAATGTGACCTATAAACCTGTACAATTCAATTGAAAAACAAACTAATCTGTTAGGGGAAAAATATAAAAAAATAAACGTACAATAAGCTGGTTGCATAAGTGTGCACACTACACTTGCCACCTATATGGCATTTTTCTGAACTATTCGGAAATCAGAATGATTGTCTGTTAGTCTGGAAAGCACTGTACAAACTCCAGTATTCTCTTTAGCAACATGAACAGAACGACGGAGTTTGTTGAAAAGCAACGTGGTCTGATTTTTTTTTCCACGAAAAGCATCCATTAAAGCAATACTGTAGAGTCCAGCAAAAAAAAAAAAAAAAACACAAGGGGATGTTTCGCCCTAATGATGTGTAAATGTATGTCATAAAATGGGAGTGAACAAGGATGGGGGGGGGGGGGGGTTGGAGTTGGATAAGAGACGCAGGTAGTTTAGGGGCTGTGGCTTTTGTCCAGTTTTCAGCATTGCAAAAGGTGCTAATCCTTGTGCACACCCTTAAACTAATACTTTGTTGAAGCACCTTTTGATTTAATTACAACAATCAGTTGTCTTGGGTAGGAGTCTTATCAGCATGGCACATCTTGACTGGGCAATATTTGTCCACTCTTCCTTGCAAAAGTGCTCCAAATCTGTCTGATTGCTTGGGCATCTCTTGTGCACAGCCCTCTTCAGGTCACCCCACAGATTTTTTTATTGGGTTTAGGTCTGGGCCAATGCTGGGCCATTCCAAAACTTTAATTTTCTTCTGGTGAAGCCATTCTTTTGTTTTTGATGTATGCTTGGGGTCATTGTCATGTTGAAAGGTAAAACTCCTCCGTCTACAACTTTATAGCAAATGCATAAAGGTTTTGGGCCAAAAGTGACTGGTATTTGAACTGTTCATAATTCTCTCCACCTTGACTAAAGCCCCCAGTTCCAGCTGAAGAAAAGCAGCCTCAAAGCATGATACTGCCACCACCATGCTTCACCGTGGGGATGGTGTTCTTTTGGTGATGCAAGTGTTTTTTGTGCCAAATATACGTTTTGGAGTTGTAGCCAAAGAGTTCAACCTTGGTCTCATCAGACCATAACACATTTTCCTACATGCTTTTAGTATTGTTTAGCAAATTTTAGCCGGGCCTGGATGCGTCTTTGTGTAAGAAAAGGTTTCTGTCTTGCAACCTATCCAATAGCCCAGACATATGGAGAATATGCAGATTGTTGTCACATGAAGTACACAACCAGTACTTGCCAGAAATTCCTGCAGCTCCTTCACTGTTGCTGTAGGTCTCTTGGCAGCCTCTCTGACCAGTTTTCGTCTTGTCTTTTCATCAGTTTTGGAGGGACATCCAGTTCTTTGCAACGTCTCTGTTCCATATTTTCTCCACTTTCTGATGACTGTCTTCACTGTGTTCCATGGTATATCCAATGCTGTGGAAATTTTTTTGTACCCTTCTGACTGATGCCTTTCAACAATGAGATCCCTTTGATGCTTTGTAAGCACTCTGCAAACCATGGCTTTTGCTGTAGCAGGCAACTGAGTAAATGTCAGGAAAATCCTACTAGGACAGCTGAACTTTATTTGGGGTTAATCAGAGTCTCCTTAATTGATGGCAGGTGTGTATCCGAGAAGACTGAATGCTGTGGTTCAACAAAGTATTAGTTTAAGGGTGTGTACACTATGCAACCAGCTTATTGTAAGTTTTTTTTTTCTTCACCTAATAGATTTCTTTCAATTGAATTGTACAGGTTATAGATCTCATTAAAGGTGGGAAAAGTTTTGAAATAATTTATTGTGGTATCATTGTTTTATATCACAAAAAAATCTGGCATTTTAACAGGGGTATGTACACTTTTTATATCCACTATATTATGTTTGTGATTTCATTGAGGGAGTTTTAATTTACCTGTATATTCTGGTCTTAGTGGTTTGTGTTCACAAAAATACAGCAGTTACTATTGTAGAACTTATGGTGGTGTCTTCTGGTTAAGATGGAGAGCATTGAATCTGGCTTCTCCTCATCCTGCTCTTTAAAGTGAGTTAATTTTGAGCCTTTCAAAGAAAATAGTTATTGCATACCTTTTACAGTCTGACTACTCGTGTGTCTCGTAGAAGAAAACCACCCAAAAGGGACTACTAACTATGTATAGAGAGAGAAGTGGCAACTCCCCTGGAAATCTACTCAGCCAAACAGACTTCCCCAAAGCTCTGGAGCATATCAGCAGGTGGCTGTGATTCCAGAGGAATGTTTGCCCACATATGCTAAATTTCCATTTGTACTTGTCAAGTTGCGAAAGATCAATTCATCCTTGAACAGCTAGATTGAAAAGAAAGAGCATAGAATAGATGAAATAGAAGGTTCCCTATCCAACCATTCGGACCTGTATAACATGGTTGTGGAACTGCAAATTTGTCTGGCTGACACCAAAGCTAATATGGAGCTCTCTCAAATAGGATTAGTAGGCCAGGAATCCACAGCAGCTGTCCCAGAAAATATTAGATTCAACAGGATTCCCAAGAGCCAGTAGGGTAAACACTGTATTGACTTTATGGTTAAGTTACTTTTAGTGGATTGGTTTGATGGTGGATACCTCACAAATTTAAAGGACCCACAAGCTTTTCATCTTGCAGGCCTTTTGATCACAGATGCCCTCCCAGGCCATGGCTGGTGAGAATTACAGCATATAATATAAAAGAAAGTTTCTTGTCATCTTTCTGGTTGTCAGGAAAGACAGTCTTAATGGAGGGGAAATGAATGTTTTGTGTCCAACATTTTCAGCTGACACAAGAAAGGGCTTATCTGCATTCCACCCCATCATTAAATGGCTCAGAAGTGTTTACAGGTCAGGTCGTTCTCTTTTGAAGAGGTGCAAAAGAAATTCAGACTTCAGTGCTGCCCCCCCCCCCCCCTTCCTAATCTAAGATTCTCCACATCAGCAAACTGGTCTAAAGATAAAGCATTGGCAGATCCTTGATGAGCTTCCCCTCACGCGCAGATGTTTTCTGTATTCAATCAAAGGGGTCTGAATCGCAGAAGAACTGAGGATGTTTCTGTTAAAAAAAAAAAAGGTGGAGGGGTCCTGCTAGTCTGTCCATAGTAGTAGAGGTTGATGTTGGTTCACTTAAGCAGCCATCTCAGAAAACTTGCTGCTACAGATATTACTATTCCTACTCTGAACACTGTGGTGCTAATGCCATTTGGAATCATTTAGTCTAATAATGGTGGTCGCCTTTGTTTTTTTTTTTATAAATGTGTAAAGGACATTTGTATTGCTAGGTTTTCTTGACCTCGTAAAGATGTATTACATGGTTTGTCCAAAGTGTAGGAGCATTTAATTATATACTAGGGGTGATTCTATTCCTTTCAGTTTAACTAGTTTGGATAAATAAGTGGTTTTGATTCTCTTTGTCAAAAGTTTAATATGACCTGGTCTAAGTGTTGTAGTGGGCACTCATTGGTTGTGTTAGTATTTACATATTAGGGTGCGTTTCTTCCTTTATGAAGATGCAAGCATACTGTAGATCAATGTTTGTATGTATTTTAAGAAGCTGTCCGAAGGCTTGCACAAGTGTATAAATACTGAGCATGTGCAAGCCTGACTGCCATTTTGTAGTTAGCAGTTGAGAGGTAAGCATGTAAGTGTACAAGGTCTGTTTAACTAGTTTGCTCATATTGTATGATGCTGCTATCCATCCTGATTGCTTTCTATATAGTAAAGCATCTAAACGAAAACCCCAGGCTTCTTATGTGTGTTAGAGACGAATGAGCAATATGGTGTCAAAAGTGGCATGTCTAAACGGCATGGAATCAGAAGCGGCATTTCTAAAAGGACATGGAGTAAGAAGAGGCATACCAAAGGGGCATGAGGTCAGGAATGGCTTGGGTAAAACAACTAGAGTCATTTGTTTAGATATTGGTGGAATGTACAAGAATGGATCATCCTAAATGTGCAAAAAACTTCGCAAAACACGTCAGAAATGAATTTCAGGTATTAAAACTTGCTCAGCACATATGAAATGAGGCATACAGAACGTTCTAAATTTTTGCATAAACAGATATGTATGATATTGATAAAAATATTCGAATTACAATGGAAAATGTTTGAAATGAAGTCCAAATTTGCATAAACAAAATAAAAGGAAACAGCCACATTTTCGCAAATCATTCATATTAAGCAAATATAAGAGTTATCAGACGTGTATAAAAGTGTTTGCATGTTTAGTGCTGCAATAAAGCTATCTTGCAAAGTACAGCTGTTACAGGGCATATTTTGCAAAGTACAGCCATTACAAGGCATATTTCGCAGAGGTACAGCCTTTGCAGAGCATATTTCGCTAAATACAGTATTTCAAAGAGTTTATTGTGCATTTGTATGTTACACACTCACAGAACTGTTTGTGCATAATTACAAGGGCCATATTTTCATTGTTTGTATATACTTTGTGGGCATGACAGACTGATTTCGGAAATCCAGTACACTTGTGTTTGACAGTAATATTGCAGAGAAGTGGAGCATGTGTGAGCAAGAGTACAACGTTTTCATACAGGCTGCATTTTGTGATAAAGGTGACCGTACAAAGGCATTTATTCTACTTAATTTAGCTGGGTGAGAAGCCATAGAAAGAGAACGTTCATTTGTGAATGCACCTGCTATATCTAAACAGAGGTGGGAAGACCATCATATTGTTGTACCGGTTGAGTCAAGGGAAGACCCAGAGTGCTTAAAACATAAATTTAGAGAAATGTGTAACCCCCAGACAAATGTTACAATGGATGTCCCTCTCAACAGGCTGAGTAAGGAGAAGGTCACAGTCGGTTACTTATCTGGGGCTAGGATCCGCCACATTATGCACACACTCGGGTCATTGGACCACAGTTACCAATATGATTCAGTCATAGTCCATGTGGAAGTAAATTACCTGAGACGTACCTCCCTAGACTATACGAAGAGAGACTTCATGGAGCTCTCGAAATGTCTCAAGCTGGTATGAGCCTAGCATTCAGCGGTATTTTACCTTCTCCAAGGATGATGCCACAATATGAGCAGAAGATGACTGACTTTAATAATTGGCTTAGTTTCTGGTGTCATTCTAAGGGGTTGCATTATTTTTCAGCATGGAAGGAGATGGACAACAGACCACAATGCCTTGCCAAGGATGGTCTGCACCTCTTCCATCTAGGCTTTTGAATATTAGCTAAAACATTGTCTTCCCCCCCATAGTGTCTTTTTAGGCATGTTACAGGCCACCCTCTCAAACTCAGGAACCTCACATGGCCTTCCTGAAAACATTGGAGGGGATAAATGTATCTCCAAACACCATCATACTAGGTGACTTCAACTACCCTAATATAGACTGGGAACACTACTCAAGCCCGAACACTCTAACCCAAAGATTCCTGGAGTTCGTAAACTCAAATGCCATGGAACAACTAGTCACCATCCCCACAAGAGGAGAAAACATACTTGATCTCATCATCACGAACATGGGATCAAAATGTTCAACACCGGAAGTATACCCCTCACTGGTGAGATCAGATCATAAACTAATCTCGCTGGAGGTCCTCATCCCGCCCCACCTGAAACAAAAAGACCACAGTGAAAAACTTCTCAAAAGCCGATTTCACACTTCTAAAAACTAGTGTGGTCTCCTTTAAGGCCCCTGAGCCAGTGGTAAACATTACTCAAACCGCTGAATCACTTACAAATGCCTTCTACCAGCACCTACAGGACTGCATGGATCAGGCAATCCCAAACAAAACTAAGACTCTCTGTACCAAAGGCAAGCGTCCAGTCTGGTGGACCCCAGCCATAAACAAGCTCTACAACAAAAGGAGGAAGCTACTACAAGATAGAGCAAAATCCTTGAAAGGTAAGACACCTTTGATCATTATAAGTAAAAAACTAAGAGCTCTCCTAAAATTATCCAAGGCAAATTTTGAGAGAAAAATCGCCAAGGACTCTAAAGAGAATCTTAAGGCCTTCTTTAGCTATGTTAGAAACCTAGGAGGAAACTCCCAGATATGCTCAGAATTAGTTCAAAATGATGTGAAAATTACTGAACCTACACACATTGCCAACATACTGGCTGACAGGTTCAGTGCAAACTTCTCTCCCCCCCAAAAGGAGAGATAAATATTCCAGAGGATTGTAGCCCCCTAAACACCCCCAACGCCCAGGTGAGAACTGCCCTCACTAAGGCAAAAACACAGCATCCATGGGACGGATGGTGTCCCCGGCTGTGTGCTTCACGAACTCAACGAGGAATTAAACCCACAGTTAGGACAGCTGTTTAATCTTAGCCTCACCTCAGGATACGTACCCAAGGAGTGGCGCACGGTGACTGTGGTCCCACTTCATAAGGGCGGTGCCTCCACAGACCCTGGAAATTACCGCCCCATTAGCTTGACAAGCCTTATCTGCAAAGCCATGGAGAGGATCATAATGGAACTCATAAATAAAGACATAGGGAACTTGCAGACTTTGGATCCAACCCAGTTTGGCTTTGTCAAAGGCAGATCCTGCCTCTTAAACTTGGTTGACTTTTTGAGACTGTCACCAAGGCCATTGATGAGGGAAAGGCAGTCCATACAGCCTACCTCGACCTGGCAAAGGCCTTCGACACAATACCCCACGCAGGTATCATCGAAAAACTCATCAGCTTGAATGTAAACCCATACATCACAAGATGGGTTGCAAACTGGCTAAGTGACAGAACCCACAGGGTCAGAGTTGCTGGAGCCATGTCAGACTCGAAGCCTGTCACAAGTGGCGTCCCACAGGGCTCAGTCCTGGGTCCACTCTTGTTCGGCATCTACTTTTCTGAAGTACAAGCAAACACAGGAGGGTTATGGCTGACAAAGTTTGCAGATGACTGCAAACTGGGCCATAGTCGAAAACACATCTGACACAGATATCCTCCAGAAGGGCCTCACAGAAACGGATAACTGGTGCCAGAGCCATGGCCTGAAGTTAAACGCCAAAAAATGCATAGTCATACCCTTCGGGAAAAACAAGGTTACCCCTAGCTACCATATAGGTGGCAATCCACTGAGCACAGAAAAAGTCATCAGGGATCTGGGGACCCAGGTTGACAGTAGCCTTTCGTTTGACACTCATGTTGCTAAAGTAGTTAGGAAAACCTTCTATATCGCCCACCTGATCATGAAGGGATTCACAGCTAGATCAAGGGAGGTCATCGTCCCCCTGTACTAATCACTCATTAGACCTATGATTGAGTACAATGCCCCGTTCGGAATGTATCTGACCAGACACCTGCTGCAGCTTGAAAGGCCCCAAAAGTTCCTCACCAAAAGGATAAAGGGTCTCAAAAATATGTCTTGTGCTGCCCGACTGAAAGAACTCCAGCTCTATTCAGTCTCATACCGCTTGCTCAGAGGTGACCTGTGCCTGACATATAAGGCCATGTCAAACCCAGATTTGATGAATATGCTTCACCTCAAAAAATCTAGATCCCTCAGAACCACAAGGGCGGGAGACTTAAACCTTGACACGGTTATAAATAGAACGTGCTGGAGGGACAGATTCATCACCCAGAGACTCCCTATGCCTGTGGAACAAAATCCCGGTACATGTGAGGCAGAGCACCTCTCTGGCCTTGTTCAAGAGGAATCTTGACCAATGGATGGGAGATTGCAGATATACCCCAGGGATTACTTCAGTGTCACTGCTTGACAGAGGCACAGCAAAATGATAGGCATAGTTTTTATTCAAACTAAAGGGGTGGCGAAAGCCACATAACTATGGGCTAGGCTTATAAATGCCCTTGGGCAGATAGCCTAGTATGAACCTATGAACCTATTTCAACTTTCTGGTTTAAAAGACCACATCTGTGCTTGATTCCCATCTTTCCTGTAACTAACCTACTGGGAAGTACTACAAAGCCTTAAACTAATACAAGCCTTCTAGCTTAGAAGAGAGACTTTGGAGTGATTAAGTATCAGTTTTCTGTATTTTCTTGCTGTACTTAACTGTTTTCCACCTAAATGACATTTTTCCAGCATTTATTGTGATTTAAAAGCTTGTTTTTTCACATATTATACTTATTTGACTGCCTGCACTTTTAAAAAGTTTTTTGTTTAAATAATTTAACTGTTGTAGGCTACACACTAAAGTGAGGTTGCCTTTTCTGATCTGTTGTAGTCATTTAAAGCTGTTTTAAGTGTTTTTTACTGTTTTTGCCTTATCTTTTCAAAAACAAACAAAAAAAAAAATCCTTGTTTCCCGCCTTTCTAAGCTAGTATAGTCCAGTTTTCAGGCTAGTGCTGAATTCAGGGCTGTGTTACAAGTTTGAGTTGCCCGTACCTTACTTTCATAGAAGGAAGTTTCTCTGCTCACCTGTGAGAGAGGGGAGCTTTGAGCAGCCTATCTGTCCCTGGTGGAGTGGTTCCAGCCCAGAAGTTAGTAGTTTATTGGCCATTTTGGGGTAATTTCTGACTCTCTCATTTCCCTGCTATAAAAACCACATTTGCACAGTTTTGCGTGCTGGTTAGCTAGGGTTAAATTATTCCCGGCTCTACTAAGTCTCCGCTTCAGTTTTTCCCTTGAAACTAGTCTAACTCTCAACCTAAGCACTCAAAAAGCATCATACAGCCCAGCACTTGCTCAGACCTAATTGCAAGCACTAATATACCCTGACACTTGATTGCCCAGCAGGGCAAGGCTCTTTATTCACCCCTCACCAACCAAGCGACTAAGCAGCTCACCCTACTATTCAGGCATGACCAAAGGGCAATTTCAGGTGTACTCTGCAGTCCAGCTGGTGAATCTGAGTATCCTGAGGCAATGTTACAACTACCTCATGTACAAAGGCAACCCTGTCCTCCTACCACAGAGCACTAACATATGCGAGAGATGCAATTATACAGCCAAACTGGAGGCTAAGCTATCTCCAAACAAGACTGGAACAGACAGTCAAGAGGAGAAGGTTAACACTTGCATCACACCTACAGCTACACATAGACCTACTAAACCAGCACATAAAAACACAAAATCATACTCAGAGGCTCTAAATATAAACCTGCAAAAGCATCAGAGACCTCCAAAGCAGACACCCAAACAACCTGCACCTCTCGTCACAAACCAGACTACACATAAAACACAAAATCAGTGTGCCGCACAATCACAGCCCTTAAGGCGAAATAACATACCTAACACACTAGTAGGTGGCTCTATAGTCAGGCGCACTGACGTCCCACTCACTAGGCTGGACAAGCAGAAGGTTACTGTTAGCTGCCTGTCGGGAGCCAGAATTTGCCACATAACACACGCACTCCGGCCACTCCAGAACAAGTACAAATATGACTGTCATTGTTCATGTTGGTGTGAATGACCTGAGACGTACCTCCCTGGACTACATGAAGAGAGACATGGAAGAGCTCTCTGATCATGTAGCCCAGGCTGGTATGACCCTGACCCTGAGTAGCATCCTGCCCTCACCAGGAATGATACCTCGGTATAAAGAAAAAATGATCAATTTCAGCAATTGGCTAAGCTTCTGGTGTTATTCAATGGGGATCCCAGTGTCTGTCAGCCTAGGACGACATGCTCGACAAGCAGTGTTGCTTCGCAAGAGACTGCTTGCACCTGTCACCCTTAGGCTTTCAAATACTGGCCAAGGCTCTTGCTGCCCCCATAGTGCTTTTTTAGGTAAGGCTCAAAAGTCAAACCCACCTCTGTAAACAGCACAATTAACAAAAAACTGAGGGTTATGCTACTCAGTGCCAGGAGTTTAAATCTCAGAGTGCACACGCTCGAAGTACTCCTCAGTATGGAGAATGTCAACATCTGTGCAGTAACTGAAACCTGGTTCAAGGCTCCAGGGAAATCTCAGAATGCACACGCTCAAAACACTCCTCAGAATGGAGAATGTCTACATCTGTGCAGTAACTGAAACCTGGTTCAAAGCTCCAGAGAGCACCCCAACACTACCGGGCTACAACTCATACCACACGTTTCGGCCACAGAACATGGACCGTAACACAAAAGGAGAGGGTGTATCCATATTTATCAAGGATACCTGCACTTTCAGGTTAGTGGCGCAGCATGCTACCTCTGAGATCATCCATGTACAACTAACATCAGGCAAATCTACAATGCAAATTGTGGCCTGCTACAGATCACCCTCCATGACCCAGGACCACCACTCCACCTTTCTGGAGACACTGGAAAATATGGTCCTACCGAACACCCTGATATTGCCCTATTTCAGTTACTCTGGGAAAACTACTAGAGTACAAACTCCCAGGCCCAGCACTTCCTGGAATTCATAAACTCAAATGCCCTGGATCAGCTGGTAAACTCCCCTACCAGAGGTGAAAACATATTGGTCCTGGTCATCACCAACATGGGCGACAGGTATTCCACACCGGAGGTCAACCCGTCACTGGTTAGATCAGACCATAAACTAATCACTCTGGATGTCAACACACCACCACCATCCCTAACTAAGGAAACCACAGTAAAAACATTTCTAAAGCAAACTTCACCTTACTTATGACAGAGGCGGTACGTTTCACAGCCCCCCACGCTAAAGGATAATGCTGCCCAAGTTGCAGAAGCCTTTACAAATGCACTCTGTGAGCACCTACAAGGATGTGTGAATCGTGCCATCCCTAGCAAAACCAAGACTCACTCCCCTAAGAGAAGGAAACCAGTCTGGTGGACCCCTGCCATAAACAGGCTATACAATAGAAGGAAGAAACTAGTTCAGAAAAAAAGCAAATCCCAAGAAGGAAAGACATCCCTGATCAGTATCAGTAAGAAACTAAGGTCCCTGATAAAATCATCCAAGGCTAACTTCGAAAGAAAAATAGCCAAGGATTCAAAAGATAACCACAAAGTCTTCTTTAGCTATGTTAAGAATCAATTAAGTGGCAACTCACAGATATGCACTGAACTAGTGCAAAATAGCACAAAATATACTGAACCTACTGATATTGCCAACATCCTGGCAGATAGATTCATTGCAAACTTCACCCCCCTCTCACCCCCAAAAGGGCCCACAACAGTACCGGAAAAGTGTAGTGTCCCGGAAATCAGACGCACAGGTGAAAACAGCCCTTTCAATAGCCAAAAACAGTGTCAGTGGGGCCAGATGGTGTCCCAGGCTGCGTCTTGCATGAACTACAGAACAAACTAACCCCCCACCTAAACACGCTGTTCAGCCTCAGCCTCTCCACAGGCTACATGCCCATAGAATGGCACACAGCAATGGTTATTCCACTCCACAAAGGAGGGGCCACAACTGACCTGGGTAACTATTGCCCCATAAGCCTGGTCTGCAAGGCTATGGAGTGCATCATCATGGAACTCAACAGACATTGGGAACCTCCAACCCCTTGACCTGACTCCATTTCGGCTTTAAGGGCAGATCATGCCTACTAAACCTGGTTGACTTCGAGACAGTCACCAAGGCCATAGACGAGGGAAAGGTGGTTCACACAGCCTACCTTGACCTCGCCAAGGCTTTCAACACCATTCGGGTATTGCAGAAAAACTCACCAGCCTGAACATAAACCCCTACGTCACAAGATGGGTTGCCAACTGGCTTACAAGACAGAACTCACACGGTAAGAATAGCGGGCTCCAGGTCTAACTCTAAACCAGTCACATGTGGTGTCTCACAATGCTCGGTCCTGGGACCCCTACTGTTTGGCATATACTCCTCAGAAGTACAGGCAAACATAGGAGGACTATGGCTAACCAAGTTCGCCGATGACTGCAAACTGGGAGCCATAATTGACTCTCCAGCTGACACAGGCATCCTCCAAAAGGGCCTTACTGAGACAGACACCTGGTGTCAATGTCATGGCCTCAAGCTAAATGCCAAATAATGCATAGTCATCCTATTTGGGGAAAAGCAAAACACCCATGAATTACCACATAGGTGGCAGCCCCCTTAATACAGAAAAGGTAACGAGATCTGGGGACCCAGGTAGATAGTAATCTCTCCTTTGACAATCATATTGCCAAAGTAGTTAGGAAATCATATGTGGCCCATCTAGAAATAAAGGTTATAGTGCCCCTCTACTCGTCACTCATCAGACCCATCATAGAGTACAGTGCCCCATTTGGGATGTACATCACAAGACACTTCCAACAGCTGGAAAGACCACAAAGTACCTCACCAAGAGGATTACTGGCCTCAAACATATGTCCTATGCAGCCCAACTGAAAAAACTCCAGCTGTACTCAGTGGCATATCGCTTACTTAGAGGTGATCTCTGCCTGATGTACAAAGCCATGTCCAACTCAGAAGTGATGGATATGCTCCACCTAAAGAAATCCAAGTCACTGTGAGCCACGAGCTCTAGTGAGCTAAACCTCGCCACAACAATAAATAGAACATGCTGGAGGGATAGATTCCTGTCAGAGACTCCCCATGCTTTGGAACAAAATTCGAAAGTACATTAGGCAGAGCCCCTCACTAACACTCTTTAAGAGAAACCTTGACGAGTGGCTGGGTAACAGAAAATACACCCCTGGGATCACTTCATTGGCTCTGCTTTACAGAGGGTCAGTTAATTAATCAATGGGGCAGCGAAAGCAGACGCACTCTGGCTTATAAATGCTCTCGGGCAGATAGCCTAGTACCTACGAACCCCTTTATTAACTGGTAATCCTATACGACACCAAACATACATGCACAGAGATTCCTGGATGTTGTAAACACAAACTCCCTGGACGAGATGGTCAACACACCGACCAGGGGTGCAACCATACAGGATCTGGTCCTCACTAATATGGGAGAATGCTGCACACCCTCTACTGAAATGCCTTCCCTGGTAAGGTCAGACCACAAAATGGTCGTCGAAGTAAAAAAAAAAAAAAAAAAAAAAAAAAAAACTGGACTCCCAGCTAAACCTAGAATATTCTGGAACTAGTCTAAGGCTAACCTCCTGCTATTAAGTGAGAACCTGGCACAATTTCAAGCCCTCATAAACCCTGAGAACACTGCTGCCTGTGCAGAAATGTTCAGAGAAACCCTGTACAAGCATGTTAATAGCTGCATAGAGGCAGCTGTATCCACCAGGTAGAAGTACAGAACTAACTCAAAAAACAAGCCACCCTGGTAGAATTACAAAATCAATAGGCCGTATAACAGGAGAAAGAAAATGATGGCAAAAATTAGGAGGTGCAGCACCCAGCAGGATAAAAGCACCCTCATCAAACTAAACAACTCGGAGGACAAATAGTCTACCAAAGCCAAATTTGCGGTAAGTTTGGCCTCCCAGGCCACGGATAACCACAAAACATTCCTTAGCTTTATCCACAACCTCAAAGGCAATACACAGTTGTGTGCAGAGCTCATTGTAAATGGAGCCACTTATACTGAGCCAGAAGATATTGCAAACCTCCTGGCTAATAAATTCAGCTCCAACTTTACCCCTCGCCCCCAACCTTCCCTCAGGAAATATCGTCAAATATACCTCCCCTTACTATCACTAGGGAACAGGTCCTTAATGCTCTCTCTAAGACCAAGAACACTGCATCAGTGGGCCCAGACAGTATCCCAGGATGCCTTCTAAATACCATGAAACCTGGCCTATCAGGGCCTCTGGAATTACTATTTAACTGTAGCCTCCAAACAGGCTTCATGCCTCATGAATGTAGAAAGGCAACAGTCATCCTTCTGCACAAAGGTGGGCCATCTACAGACCCTGGAAACTACAGACGCATAAATCTCACTAGTCTTGTATGTTGTTTGTTTTGTCTTTTCAGCTTTTCCCAGTTAGGGGTCGCCACAACGGAACTCTGGTCTGCTAATGATTGGCAGTCTATTTTTATGGTGCAGGGTTGCCAGCCCGACGCCCAACCTTCAGCGAAGGCACGCCCATTCACGCATGTCTTTCGGAGGCCACTCTACCGCGGGGAGGGCATGCAGACTCCACACAGAAGGCACTCCAGCCGAGAATCGAACAGGAGAACCTCTTGCTGTGCGACAACAACGCTACTGCTGTACCACCGTGGAGCCGTTAAAAGAATTATGGAGATCAATAGAGATATAGTAAACTTCCAGACACTGGCCCCAACACTGTTTGGTTTCATCAAGGGCAAATCATGCCTACTCAGCCTGGTGGACTTTTTTGAGAACGTCACCAAAGCAATGGATGAGGGCAAAATAGTTCATACTGCCTACCTTGACCTGGCCAAGGCATTTGACACAGTACCCTACTCTGGTGTTGTTGATGAACTCAATAGGTTAGGTACAAACCCGTATGTCACCGGTGGATAGCCAGCTGGTTCACAGGATCCAGGAGTCCATCTCTACAAAGAGGCCCGTTACAAGTGGTGTCCCTCAAGGATCAGTCCTTGGACTGCTCCTTTTTGGCATTTTACTTCTGAGAAGTCAAGACCAATGTCCATGGCCTCTGGCTGAGTAAATTTGCAGATGATTGCAAATTAGGAGCTGCCCTTGAATATCACACCGACACACATGTTCTCCAGGAGGGGCTGACAGACAATTGGTGTCAGAGCCATGGACTAAAACTGTATGCCAAGAAATGCATAATAGTATCCTTTAGGAAGTCCTCCATCCCTGGTAACTGTTATATTGACAACACACCCCTTAGATTTGACCCAGTAGTCAGGGACTTAGAGACGCACATAGCAGTCTAGCCTTTGACCATCACTTGTCTACAGTGGTGAGGAAATCATTCTGTGTTGCACAACTTAAAACAAAGGTATGGCATCCAAGTCCAAGGAAGTCATTGTTCCACTGTATTAGGCATTCATCAGACCTATCGAGTACAGTGCCCTCTTTGGTACGTACCTAACCAGGCATATCCAACAGTTGGAATGTCCACCTAGGTTCCTCACTAAAAGAATACAGGGCGCAAGTAAAATGTCCTGTGCAGACTGCCTCAAAGCTATATCCCTGTATTCTGTCTCCTACAGGCTTTTGAGAGAAGATCTATGCCTGGCATACAGGGCATAGTCAGACCCCACTCTGATGGACCTCCTGCATATCCACAAAACAAACAGCGTCAGAATTACCCATTCTAAAGACTTAAACCTTGCCTGTGATGTAAATAGGACCTGCTGGAGAGATAAGTATGTATCCCAAAGACTACCCCATCTGTGGAACAGGCTCCCCATCCATGTGAAGCAGAGTTCCTTCTTAACCCAATTCAAGTGCAACTTGGACGATTTGGTGGGAAATTGGAAATTCATCCCTGGTTTGGCACTATGTCTGTAATGGACACAGGTAACCTGTAAATGGTTCATCTCCCAGGCCCATGCTTACAGTTATCAGGGATATCAGAACTTGTCAGAGATTTGGGATGCATGGCTAGGCTTGAAAAGGCCCTTGTGGTCGTTAGCCTAATAAACACATATGAAAGGTACTTATTTTATACAAGGCATCAAAAGCCTGGTGAAACTTTTGCAGCATATATAACTGACCTGAGAAGTAAATCTAAAACGTGCAGATCAGGTGATTTAAGGGATGAATTGTGAGAGATTTTGCTTCATGACATATTTAACTTTGAATAAGGTCATTGAGATTTGTCAGGTATGAGCTCACAGAAAAACACAATTACGCTTACAAATGAGAGCAGCTCTAGAAGGCACAGTAATGAAGCTCATGTTAATAGTAAGCAGCACGTTATTAAAAGAAACCGGCCCAAGCACATGGCAGCTGTAACCCCTGCAGCACTCCAGCAAATTCTAGAGTTCACCCAGTCTCAGCGAAGCATAAGAGTGCGTCGGCAAACTCAAAGCATGGGCCCCAGTCTAGTTTCATTGCCAACTGTCATAATTGTGGTGGAAGCCATGAATATAAAAGGGAAAAGTGTTTAGCTTTTGGTCAGCAATGCCACAAATGCAATAAGTGGAATAATTGCAAAAGATTTTGTAAATCAAAAGGCATACATTCTTTTGCTGAAAGGGAACATTTTAAGAAATGAGTCCTACTCTTTATGTTGATGGTGTGTGTCAGTGCTTCATGAAACGGTCAGTGCAGCAGATGTAAGGGCAAAAAATGAAGTATTTTATACTGTTCAAATAAATGGAAAACCCATAGAGCTCAAAGTTGACACAGGTACCAAGTGCAATGTTATGTCAGCAGAAACATTTTCCAGAATACGTAAAGGTGAAAGGCTTGATTTGGCAAGGTGTGCAAAGCATGTTGCTTATGGAGGTGAAGTGCAAACTGAAGGCTAAGTTTTGCTTTCATGTTACTCCACTGAAAGTTGCTGCATCTTATTTTGTGGTCAAGAGGAATGTCCAGTCATTAGGGCTCAGAGACGTCTTAAAAATGGGACTGCTTTCATTTAGTAAGAAAGTCCATCATGTTAGCTTAAAAGACCACTACTCTAATTTCACCCAGTACATTTTTTCTGCCTATGCTGATCTGTTCGAAGACAAACTAGGTGAAGTTCCAGTTGTGTACTCCATGAAGTTAAACCCAGATGTCAGTCTAGTTCTCAGGCCAGCATGTAAAGTTTCATTAGCCATGCAGGATAGTCTAAGCAGAGTTTGATAAAATGGTACGACAAGGTCTGATTTGTCCAGATGAAACTCCGAATGAATGGGTATTTTCCATGGTGGTAGCTCATAAGAAAAGCTCAGATGACATCAGCATATGTATTGTCCCACAAGACTTGAACAAAGCATTAAAAAGACCTCATCATCCAATTCACACAGTCGAAGTCACAGCCTTGATGCCAAATGCCACTATTTCTTTTTTTTTTTGTTTTAAATGCAGAGAGTTCAATTTGGCAAATTCAGTTTGACAAGAAATCATCATTGCTCACTACGTTCAGTACTCCGTTTGGCAGGTGCAGATTTTTGAGAATGCTATTTGGGATAAATTCTGCAAGTGAAGTCTTTCAGCAAGCAGTGGACCAAATTTTTTCTGGGTATCATTTTGCTATCATAGTAGACGACATACTAGTGGGGGGTTGTGATGAAGCAGAACATGACAGAAACCTCAGAAAAGTTCTAGAAAGAGGACATCAAGTGAATCTTAATTCAGTGCACAGAAGTGGAAGTTCATGGTACAAGAAGTAAATTGTCGGTCATTTATTTACAAGTACAGATGTTAAGTTGTCAATCTCGCCTTCATTCTTGCTGGATGGGTTCGGAGCCGATCCTCTGCTCCGACTCGGCACTTGCTAAGCTCGAGAGCTAATTTTACCAGCTTGAGGCAACCCTATATCCCATGATTCAAGGCGGAGATTACTCAGATCTCGTTTGCCGCTTCGCTAACGAGGTGCCTTCTTTTACCAGCTCTAGGTAAGTGAACTTTTTAGAGACTTTTTGTTTGCCCCCTTTAACTTTATATATAAAAATATTATATTTTGTTAATTACCGACTCACTTTAACCCTATTCCTGTCAGTGTTCCCTTCTTTTTGAGTAAATATTCCCTTGCCCCTAGTAGGCCTTAGGCCTTCCCCTCCCTAAATTTTTCCTGTCAGGGATTTTTTGTGTGTGACTGTGTTATCCCTGTTTAATTTAATTTAATTTGTTGGACTGAATGTTTTTGTGTGCGAGTGTTACTGGTGTTTCATCGACACAGTTATGTCGAAGGACACTAAGGTCTCAGGCCTCAAGAAGTGTGACTCGTGCTGTCCGAAGATGTCTCTGACAGACGGTCACACTTCTTGTGTTTATTGCCTGGGACCTTTGCACCTGCAGGACTCTTGTGCTATCTGTCATGCTTTCAGCCCAAGAGTCCTGCAGGAACGAAAAAATAAGCTCATATTAAGGGGCTTATTAAAACCAGAGAGCTCCCCGACTAAGTCGGCGCCGGGGAAGCCCTCGAAACCTGTTAAGCCTTCGGCTCAGGCTTCCAAGCCGTCGGCTTCAGGTTCTTCTTCACCAGGCTCGAGATCGGCTCTGGCCGGAGCCGATCTTTCCATACCAGTCTCAGTATCTGCTCCATCCGGCGCCGATACTGTCAAGTCCAGACACTCAGTGTCGGCTCCGGCTGGAGCCGACGTATCTTCGGCTACGATGGCTCCATTGATCTCAAAAAAGAGATCTCGATCCCCTTCAGTGGAATCTATTCATTCGGCTCCGAGATCACCCTTGCTCTCGGAGCGGAGCCATCGGAGCCGATCTTCTCTGTCATCCAGGCTATCTGATCACGACCTTGAGAGAGTGGTGAGTAGACTATTAAAGTCTCAGGCATTGGCCCAAATACTCCATAGCCCATCTCAACAGACGGTAGCTATATCACATCCACCAAACATTCCTCCTTCGACTCTCTTACAGAGCTCGGAGCCGGAGCTTCTCGGAACCGGTACCGTTGTGACTTCGGAGCCGATACCACCCCTTTCGGCTCCTTCGTCCTCTGCTCCTATTTCCTCCTTGAGACCTTCATTGGAGGGATCCGGGCGTCTAGTCTCTCTCGTCTCCCTCTCGGAGCTTCGGCGTTGGTGAGCTTGGCCCCGACATCTGCCTCGGAGCCTTCCCTCTCAGTGAGGCCTGGGGTTTCCTATCTCTTCGGAGCGGGAACTTTCTGGTCTCTCTGACGGGGGAGCCTTTGAGGTGATGAGGAGTGTACTAGCCCCTGGGCTTAGTCAACGGACAGTTCCATCAGCTCCTCCCACTACAGTGCCTGCTGACGTCTCTTCCCACTCTCTTGCTCCCAGACCCAGAGATCCAACGCCTCAGGTTTCCCCATTGGGAATATCTTCCTCTTCCGAGGCTTCTCCTGATCCGTCAGGAGAAACCCCCCCCCCCGTAAGAGGACATGTAAGAGGAAACATTTAGACTCCCCTGAGTCTACTACATCAGATACTGACTTGGATGAGTCGCAGGGATCCCCAAGGTCCTCCTCTGAGGATGTCTCATTTTCAGACATCCTTGAAATCCTTAAACAGAGGGGGAACTGGCCTTCCCTTAATCCCTCCGAGGACGAGTCAGTATACCTGGAGGCGTTCGGATCTTGACCCTCCACCTCCTGGGTGTCTCCGCCTTTCGACCCTCTCATGGAGGTAGTGGCTCGGAAGGCGTGGATGGCTCCAGATTCGGTGGAACCTATCCCCAGGAGACCTTCAAAATTTCTTACTGCCCCACAAGATAGACAATATTTAACAAAGGGTGTCCCAGTTGATGCCATGGTGGTGGCTGCTGCACCAAGAAGGAATTAGCTGATCCTTCAGTACCTGTCCATCCTCCTAATAAGGATTCCAGGACTATGGACAGGTACGGTAAGCGGATTTTTTCTTCAGCGACTTTTGCCATGAGATCGCTGAACTACTTATGCCACTTCACCCGCCTTCAAAGAGATGTTCTTAGAGTTGGGAGAAGTTTTACAGGATCCGTCAGCTGCTGGGTCTCAGGATAAGATTAGCTCACAGCTAGGAATCCTTAACTCCACTGCTAACTCCTCCATGCGGCTCATTTCTTATGCAGCCGATGGAGCGAGTAGGGCCGCAGGCACAGGAGTGGCTTTAAGGCGTCAGTCCTGGATTTGGCTTTGTAATTTTGCAGACCCCTTCAAGGCATCTTTCACAAACTCCCCTTTTGATGGCTCGACCTTGTTCGGTCCTCAAGTGAAAGACACTTTTGACTAGATGCGAACAAGATGGCAAGACTCTTTCTGCCGTAGGAGTCCGTTTCTCCACCCCTTCTAGACCTTACCCCAAAGGACAGAAAGGAGGGAAAATGTGGTTCCACAAATCTCAAGGAGTCACGCCTGACGCACGAAGTCAGTTTACCCCCAGAGGCAGAGGGGGTAACAATAATAGACGCCGCCCTAGGGGCAGAGGTGGTTCGCAGAATCAGGGTAGCAGAGAGCCTCTTTCTGACAAAAACCCTTCCAGCATCCCTGAAATGTTGCCCGATTGTCCGCCTTCGGAGGCAGTCAGGGGAAAATTATCGCTGTACCCAATAGCCTGGCTTTCCCTTTCTCAAGGCAAATGGGTACAGTCAGTTATATCCAAGGGTTACAAAATTCCCTTTATTCAAACCCCAATTCAACAAAAGGGAACCCTTCCAGACGTTCCACCCAGTCTAAGGGAACTAGCAGTACTAGAAATATCAAAACTGCTAGTAAAAAGAGCCATCCAGCCAGTCCCAGCAGACCAAATAGGATCCGGAATCTACTCGAGGTTCTTTTTGGTTCCAAAAAAGACAGGGGACTGGAGACCAATATTAGATCTGAGCAAACTCAAGTTTGTAAAGAAATCAAGATTCCGGATGGTCACGCTTCAGTCCATTCTGCCCTTTCTGGGCAAGGACAATTGGATGTGCTCGATAGATCTTCAGGATGCGTACTATCACATAAAAATTCACAGATGCTCCAGAAGATTTCTCCGCTTTCGGCTGGGGACCAGTCACTTCCAATTCAGAGCCCTGCCCTTTGGACTCACTGCAGCCCCCAGAGTGTTCACCAAATGCATGGCAGTGGTTACGGCTCACTTGAGACGTCAAGGATTCCAGGTGTTTCCATATCTAGACGACTGGCTCCTCACTGCCACCACCAGGGATCAGCTTCTCCAAGCCAGAAATTACACCATTCACACTTGTAGAGGGCTAGGAATTTCTATAAATTTCGAAAAATCTGCCTTGTCGCCTTGTCAATATATTACTTTTATAGGCGCAAAATTGGACACCGTACAACTTTCAGCAAGGTTGACAGACCAAAGGATCTTGGACATTCAAAGATGCGTCCAAGTGATTCTATTCAGCAACAAAATTCAGGCCAGATTTGCTCTGAAAGTACTGGGTCTTATGGTGGCCGCCATAACACTTCTTCCCCTCGCCCGCTTTTACATGCGGCTTCTACAATGGATGCTATTCACCCAATGGTCTTTTCAACAACTTCCCATGCGTCACGAGATCATAGTAACTCCAACTTGCAAAAGACATCTGACTTGGTGGATATCGTCCCCTCAAATCCATCAAGGCAGACCATTTGTTCCTCTTGCCCCGGTTGCCACGGTTACATCGGACGCCTCCCTGATCGGGTGGGGGGGGGGCATTATCAGGGCAGAATGGTCCATGGCACTTGGCAACCTTTCGAGTACCATCTGCACATAAATGTTCTGGAGATGAGAGCAGTGCTTTTAACGTTGCAAGCCCTCAACGACTCTCTTCCCCGGGAACTATTGCAGTCCAAACGGACAATATGTCCGTAGTGTGGTACATAAACAAACAGGGCGGAACCAAGTCCTATCCACTGTGTCGAGAGGCTCTCAGACTTTGGCAATGGGCAATTTCCTCTCACCGGTTTCTGATAGCAACGCACATCCCCGGGAAATCCAACATCATAGCGGACAGATTGAGCAGAGCTATTCTCATGCCTCACGAGTGGTCTCTCAAACAGTCAGTGACGGAAGAGATTTTTCAGAAGTGGGGCCTTCCTTGCTGCGACCTTTTCGCTACACCTCAAAACAGCAAATGCCCAGACTTCTCTCTCTTCCCCCTTCCAGGCCATCCCCCCAGAGACGCTCTAACCCAAGATTGGCCCCGGGGACGACTTTATACTTTTCCTCCTTTTCCGCTGATACCTCAGCTAATTCAGAAAGCAACCGCCTTGAGAGCCAAGTTGATTCTCATTGCCCCTTATTGGCCTCGGCAGATATGGTTTCCGTTCCTACATCATTACCTCTTGGTACAGCCATGGCATCTGGACCCGGTTCCAGATCTTCTGACCCACCAGTCGGGTCAACTGCACCAATCCATACCTTCTCTCAACCTCACTGCTTGGTTGCTCCACTTCCATCCTTAGCCAGGCTTCCTATGATTTCTAATCTTGTACGGGATATCATAGTAGCTTCCCTAAAATCTTCTACCAGAAAGATCTACACTAGTAAATGGCGACGTTTCTCTTTCTGGGCAAAAGCTAGGAACATAGACCCCTATACTGCTCCAATTCATTCGGTATTGGACTTCCTAGCTGACATTTTTAATTCAGGATCCTCCTCTTCCACAGTGAAAGTTCAACTGGCAGCCATTTCAAATTTTCATATAGGCGTTTTGGACCACAACATTATGTCACATAAACTTTGCAAGGCATTCCTTCGAGGTATCTTTTTATTGAAACCTCCAATTAGAGACCCCCCCACCACAGTGGGATCTAAATTTAATTTTAACATCCTTGATTCTTCCCCCGTTCGAACCTGCAGCTGCCTGTTCTTTGAAATTGCTTTCTTGGAAGACACTTTTTCTAGTTGCCATTACATCTGCCAGGAGAGTATCTGAGCTTCATGCTCTCTGTGTTCGCCCTCCCTATCTTATATTCCACAAAGATAGGGTATCCCTAAGAACTAATCTGTCTTTCTTACCAAAGGTGGCATCTCAGACTAACCTAAATCAGTCCATTGATCTTCCAGTATTTTTCCCGAATTATTCTGATAGAGCTGAACAAAAGTTACATTATCTCGATGTTCACCGTCGGCTCAGATATCTGGATAAGACAAAAATTTTTAGGAAATCTGATCAACTTTTTCTATCCTATGCAGAGAACAGGAAAGGCCTTCCAGTTTCTAAGGTAACTTTATCTAGGTGGCTGTCTTCCGTGATCACTTACATTTATCAGCTCAGAGGCAAAGAGTTGGTTCCTAACCCAAAAGCACAACTTAAATAAAAACAAGTAGATACGAAAACCACCAAGAAGCGCAGGAACAAAATGCACAAATGCACACGAATTTATTCTGGTACCTCGGCTTCCACAGCCTTCAAAGGAATAAACATTCACGAGCACATGCATCATTTTATACATATTTGCATAATTAGTTAATTAGATAATCATACTAATGCATCAGAGACAGAGTAAAAGGGCCATACACAGAGGAAAAACATACTAAGGCACACAGCTTAAGATAATATAACATAATTATACGTATAAATAATATAGCACATTATTTTAAATAGTTAAATTATTTTCTAAATGTTCGGAAACTGGACTTTCCATCCTCCCATTTCTAATGTCACCCATATGTTCCTTAATTCTTAACTTCAGCTGGCGTTTGGTTTGTCCTATATAATATTTCGGTGGATTACACCCACAACCTATAATATAAACCAGGTTTATTATAGGTTGTGGGTGTAATCCACCGAAATATTATATAGGACAAACCAAACGCCAGCTGAAGTTAAGAATTATGGAACATATGGGTGACATTAGAAATGGGAGGATGGAAAGTCCAGTTTCCGAACATTTTAATATGTTACATAATGGGAAGCTGGATTCCTTCTTTTTCTGTGCTCTGGCTAGACCTGGTAGTTATACTACTGGGAATTTCCTATATAAATTGTTAAAATTGGAAAGTATGTTTATTCTTAATTTTGGTACTTTAAAACCCAAAGGTTTAAATTTAGAAAATAATTTAACTATTTAAAATAATGTGCTATATTATTTATACGTATAATTGTTATATTATCTTAAGCTGTGTGCCTTAGTATGTTTTTTCCTCTGTGTATGGCCCTTTTACTCTGTCTCTGATGCATTAGTATGATTATCTAATTAACTAATTATGCAAATATGTATAAAATGATGCATGTGCTCATGAATGTTTATTCCTTTGAAGGCTGTGGAAGCCGAGGTACCAGAATAAATTCGTGTGCATTTGTGCATTTTGTTCCTGCTCTTCTTGGTGGTTTTCGTATCCTAACCCAAAAGCCCATTCTACCAGAGCTCTAGCTACATCTACAGCTTTTCAAGCTAGACTTCCAATAGACACTATTTGTGCAGCAGCCACATGGGCCTCTCCTCATACCTTTGTTTCACATTACAAATTAGATTTGGTCTCCAGAGACAGAGCAAATTTTGGTTCCACCGTTCTCAAGAGTCTGTTCCATTGAGCCACCCAGGATAAGAGGTGCTAGGGATGCGGTCCCATCCAGCAAGAATGAAGGCGAGATTGACAACTTAACATTTAGAAGTTATGTACCTACCATAACGTTCCATGTTAGTTGTCTTCTCTCGCCGCCTTTCTTGCGTTCCGCCCTCCTTCCCCCTAGCCTGGTCAGACCGAGAAGATTATACATCTTCTATTAAGAGGTTATTACCTTTTTCTAGCTGTTCAACTCCTAGTGTCACTAGATTATGTGGATCCTTTCTAGAGGGTTATGATGTTATTTAGTATTTCTTATTTTCTTCCTCCTAAGTTGGAAGAAAATACTATTTCTTTAGCTACCAAACGAGATCTGAGTAACCTCCGCCTTGCATCATGGGATATAGGGTTGCCTCGAGCTGGTAAAATTAGCTCTCGAGCTTAGCAAGTGCCGAGTCTGAGCCGAGGATCGGCTCCGAACCCATCCAGCAAGAAAGAAGGCGAGAGAAGACAACTAACATGGAACGTAGGTACATAACTTCTAATTTTACAACCAGACCCTTCAAAATAGCTATTCTCGAGATGGCAGCACCAGACAATGTTCAAGCCCTGCAACGCTTTCTTGGTATGGTCAATACCTACGTAGATTCATTCCAGACTTGAGCCAACTATCAGCACCACTGAGTTGACACACAAAGATGTATCTTGTACAGTGGTCTTTGTTAGAGCAACACCAAAGAGCATTTGAAGTCCTGAAACAGAGAATTGCTAGTCCACCAACACTCTGATACTATGATGTTCACAGATCAGTAACACTTTCCTGTGATGCTTCGAAATGTGGTTTAGGTGCAGTCATTCTACAAGAGGATCAACCTGTTGCCTGTGCATTGAGAACTCTTACCCAAACTGAGATTGTAGTATGCCCAGATCGAGAGAGAGCTTTTGGCAGTTGTTTGCATGTTCGAAGTTCCATAATTGTGTATGGTAGACCTGTGCAGATTGAAACAGATCAACCATTAGTCACTGTCTTGTGAGCCTGTGCATTCAGCTCCAGCCCGACTGCAACATATAGGTTCATAGGTGTATACTAGGCTAATGGTCCTGGAGCCTTTGCAAGCCTAGCCCATACATCATGCCACCTGACCTTAGTTCCCAGTGCCTCTGTCGAGTAAAGCCACTGAAGTGATTCCTGGGGTGAATTTTCTATTTCCCATCCACTCATCAAGATTTCTCTTGAAGGCCAGTGAGGTGCTCTGCTTGACATGTATGGGAAGTCTATTCCATAGCATGGGCAGTCTGAGTTATGAACCTGTCCCTCCAGCATGTTTTGTTGATTATGGTAATGGGGTTGAGGTCTCTGGAGCATGTGGTGCAGATGGATTGAGATTTCTTTCGATGTAGCATTTCTAACAGATCTGGGTCAGACATGGCTTTGTAAGTCAAGCAGAGATCTCCTAAGTAGGCGATATGAGACTGAGAATATTTGGAGTTTTTTTGAGTTTGTCTATATAGGACAAATGTTTAAGGCCTAGGATCCTCTGAGGTACTTTTGTGGCCTCTCCAGTTGTTGCAGGTATTAAGGTACATGCCAAATGGGGGCATCGTACTCAATGATTGGCCTAATGATGGAAGAGTTGAGAGGAACAATGACCTCTTTCTTCCCGGATGCAAAACCCTTAGTAATGAGGTGTGCCACATAAAGGGACTTTCTGACCACGGTGGCAATGTGGTGGTCAAAAGAAGTTGCTGTCAGCCTGTGTTCCCAGATCTCTTATAACACCTTCTGTGTTCAGTGGACTACCATTGATGTGGTAATTATTGGGAATCTCAATCTTGTCTAAGAAATCTTGCTGATACATTATCCAGAATACTCATAAATACCACAACAGCATTAGAATGAGAACCTTGATTTTGAAGTCATAGAAGTGAGAAATATTTCTTCCACACATGTTGATGAGCTGAGATCACAGTCACAGATCCAGTTTTACAAAGGCTCTTTCACTTCCTCAGTCAAGGATGCAAGCAGTCTAGTTTACCTCAAGTGCAACCTTATTTTCCATACAGAGATGAGATTTTGGCTGACAAAGATGTTACGAAAGGTCCGAAAGTAATTGTTCCCAAGTCCTTGCAACTGGAGTACATTACTGTCTTGCCGTTGTGGTCACCCACGAGTCAATTCTACCAAATTAAGGGCATGAAACCTAGTGTTTTGGCCTTCTATGTCAGAAGACATTGAGAGAGCACTTTTATATTCACTGTGTAATAGTAAAAAGCCACTGACTGAAGGAACTGCTTCAACTTAACCAGATTCCGGAACTGCCTTGGTCGACAGTAGCCACATATATTTTTGAGTGGAATGGTCAACATTATTTGGTATTAGTAGACTCTTACTCTAGTTGATTCGAGATTGACCTACTTCCCAACCTAGCATCTAGTACTGTCATTACTAAGACGAAATGTCATTTTGCTGTACATGGTAGGTTATTTCTGACAATTGCACAGTTTACAAGCCAACAGTTCAAAAGATTTGCTGATGAATGGGACTTTACTCATGTCACAAGTAGTCCAGAGTACCCACAGTCAAATAGTTTGGCAGAACAAGCAGTGCAAAGTGCAAAGCAGTTGCTTGAGAAGTCAAAATGAGACCATGATTTCCTGAATTTCTTGAAGATCACCTGCTCAGGGACTTCTGCCAAGACTAACCAGAACCAGATTGCCCATCAGTAGCCTGTTGGTTCCAAGTGTCAAGAACAACAGGTTAGTGAAAGCCAATCTGTTGAAGAAATGCCTAACCCAGAAGTTCTAAGATAAAACCAGTAAACCGCTCAATCCTTTATGAGAGGGAGAAGTGGTAAGGATGCAGAAGTCCAGACGTTATGATCTGATTGGTGTCATGAAGAATATTGGTCCAGAGCCAAGATCGTACATTTTGAAATCAGAAGGAGCAATTTTTAGGAGGAATCGGAAGCATTTGAGACCCTATGCCACAGCAACATAGCCTTTGAGAAAGATTCTTTATCTCAGAGTGAGTTGTCCAGTGTTCCATTTCCTGAGGAAGCTCCAGAGGACATTCCTCTTCCTATGATGAATCCAGAAATTCCTGATAGGAGTTGTGCACAACAGACTGTCCCTGTTGCTAAACTTGATCCAGATTATGTTACAAGATGTGGTTGAATCTCTAAACCCTGTAGCAGATGTGAAGCAACTTGGACATGAGCATTGTGTTTGGTTTCCAATGTACATAATAATGCATGTCTATCTCTGATATTATTTTGTATAAAGGGCAGTCTTTTTAAGAGGGAGGATGTAGATCAGTGTGTGTGTATAACTTAAGAAGCTTTACTTGGGCTTGCACAAGTGTATAAATACTGAGCACGTACAAGCCTGACCGAGTTTTGTAGTTAGCAGTTGAGATATAAGCATGTATATACACCAGGTCTGTCTGGTAACTAGTTCATTCATATTTTATGATGCTACTATCCATCTTGATGTTCCTATGTATTAAATCATCTAAACAAACCCCCCAGCCTTCTTGTTACATATGTTCGAGATGAACGGGTGACAGATACCATTCATTATCTTGGAAGGATGTGGTGCAACAAGGGGTTTTGCTGTCGTCTTGGTTTATGCTTGCAGGGTTGTGTAAGTATTTGTGCACCACTGCCGGACTGGTTTCAGATCCCAGGTTTGCATTTCCTCCCTACTTGATTCATGCCCCTACCTTCATGTCATAAACTAGTTTGGGTTCATTGGGTTTGCAACAATGGGACTGGAAGGCTTGAGGATTTTAGTATATTTTGTCTTTTGGTTGGCACATCTTATTTTCCCAGGCTCTGCATATGCAGTGGTGTTAACGTATGTCTCTGCATGACTCTCTAAATAGAAAGAGGGTGGGTAATGAAAAATGGTGTCTCACCTATTAGAAGGCTAGCTAGTTTCTTAGCAAGCAATTTGACTGGATCTTATCAAGCTCAATTTGGAGTTATTTCATAGGAGATTACATGTTATGAACAGGACTGAGGTAAGGGCTGGACATTTGATTGTTTTATAGATTCGTAATATTTGTATATTGCCATAAGGTAGTGAAAAATAATCACTTTTCATGCATCTAAATAGAGGATGTATTCCTCCTCCCTGGAAGTTGATCAGATGATAAATTGCCCAGCTTTGACTCCTATATACATAGTTTTAATTGCTTACACTTCGCATAAGGTTTGTTGTAGAGTTTTTGTTAAAAATGGTTTACTGTTTTTACCAACATGTGTAGTTTTACACAATGGAGTGAGCTTGGCACTGCAAATAACTCTAGCACATGGTAGAGATTTTAACATGGGAATGGAATGTGTGGTGTACCGTCAGGTACTTGTAGGTATATATGAATATGTTGAAGCTGATTTTATGGAATGGGTTCACAACTTGGTTGAGAGAGAGAAAGAAACTGTTAATCTTCAGAGCTTAGCCCCTGACTTTTTTTTTCCCCCAGGAAACCCATTTAAATGAAGGAGAGCACTTAGAATTGGAAGGGGCTAAGTTTAAATTGGAGTTACGTATTGCCTCTCATTGGGGTGGGGGTGGGGGGCAGAAGGGAAGTTGCTATCCATTTTGAAGGAGCCCTTTCTGTTTTCCTGTTGGATTCCAGGATTAATAAGTGAGGGGAAGTCTGCTTTGATAAAATGCAGACTCAAAGGCATGGTGCACACTTTTGTAGCTGTATTCATACTCCCCAGTACTCTAATATGGGACTTAGCTTCACTAGTTAAGGACTAGATGTACCTTAAAGATGAAGTGGTAGTCTGGGCAGAGGAATGGAACACTGTTACAGAGCCAAATGAGGTGCACTCTGGCAAGAGGGTAGTGTGTGTCCCAACTGTAGATAGGAACCTGAGTCATATTGTTTGTGAGAGGAATGGTTAATCTTTACAGAAAAAATTGCCAGTCACGTGGGTTTACCTGTTCATCTAAATATAAATCCCATTCCAGAACTGAGAAAATATTTGATGTTCGTGTTACACTGCTGCAGTCATTACACTTGGGTTATCCTGCCATCAGGCGGTCCCGCAGTCTGCCCGAACTCCAAAGTCTTGGTCCGGCGTCGGTTGCTGTCGCTTCTTCACTGATGTCAGAGCGCCAGGGGTATATAAGATGCATCCAATGCCATTTTCTCCAGTCTTTCTTGCCGAGCGGTGCCCGAAGCAGAAGCAGTTCGCAAGTGCCGGTCAGCCGACTCCTGAGATTTTTGAAGTCTAATTTCAGATCCAAAGTCTTCAATAAAGCTAAGTACCCCGTTGTGGAAACTTTTTTCTTGCCTCAGACCGATGTCAGAAAAAGTTAATTGTATTTCTTGTGGGAAGCAAATACCTCATAAGGACTTCCACTCTTACTATATTCCATGTCTAGGCCCTGATCATGACGTCACTAGTTGTGGGTTTTGTGCTAGATTTAACAAACGCACTATAAAAAGATGTTTTGATTTTACTTTGCACTACTTTGACTGAAGGTTCAATTATACTATGCTGTCGGATCAACCGACGACCTCAGTACCGAAAAAACGCAAAGACAAGGATAAAGACAGGCATCCGAGGTTCAAAACCGACGAAACCTCTTCTAGGCCAGTCGCCGGTTCTCAGTGAGGTGCTTTCGCAGCCCCTGACACCTGCTACCTCAGAGCCACAGGGCGCTTCCGACTCCCATGTGGAGACAACTAGGCCTCTGGAAACTCAAGCTATTGGGCTTGCGGAAACTAATCCCTCAGATGGGTCCAGTGCCGCTGAGCAGGCATCGGCTTCTGAGGGTGTTTTCAGACCTTCACAACTTACTTTTAAAACAACAGCCAAGACAAAGGTACCATTAAAGACAAAGAAACAAGTACAGCATTCTCCTAGACAGTCCTCCATGCCTAAGAAACAGATGCTTAAAATGGCTGAAGACCTCATTACTCTAATCAGGGGGTCCCATCCCCCTCCTGAGAAAAGGCCTAGGCAGGATACAGACTGATTCCTCTGATCAGGTTTCCATTTCCTCTGATTCCTCTTCAGACCAGGGATACTCTCTCCCCCCTCTGAGGACTCTGATGCTGAAGAATTTATCCCTTCAGCCTCTCCTCCTGAGGATTATTCTTTTGGGGAAACTTTACATACCATGAGGGAGCATTTCCATTGGGAAAGTCAGGATTACTCAGAATCCAAGGAAAGGCTCAGGGATTTCCTTTTATTGCCTCATCACAGGCCCCTGGCTGTTCCGCCTGTGCTAGATATTGTGGATGATGTGTTCTCTGAATCCAGCTTATCTCCTGATTCTTTGCCCCCTGCTCCAGCCAAGCCAGATAGGTATTAGAGTCCCTGACTCACAAGTCTCTCTACAAAAACCCTTCTGATCCAGAAACTATTTCCCAGGATCCAAAAGGGGTTAAGGCTTCCATTGCAAAAAATCCAGTACCGTCTGACAGATTCCAGAGCTTTGGATAGGTGGGGGAAGAAAGTATACACTTCTGCAACTTTAGCAGTAAGAGCTTTGAATTGCCAGTTTCACATGCTTAAGTACCAACAATACTTAATGGCTCAGTTAAAACAGAAAATGCTTGCAAGCTCAGAAGCTCCTGATTGTAAAGAAATGCAGGATTTATTGCATGCAGTTGAACAGGTGGGAAAACATACTCTGCAATGTGGTTTTGATTCTTTAGAGGCCTCTTGTAGAGCCGCAGTTACAGGTTCTGTGATTCGAAGACATGCTTGGTTAAAAGAACAGAGTTTACCTGATCCTGTTAAGGCAAAATTATTGGATGCTCCTTTACAGCATGATACCTTTGGTGTTAAGGCAGAAGAGGTGTTAAAGAAAATGAAGGATAAAGCTAAATCTATGCAAACAGTCAAAGATTTCTTACAGGTACAGCCACCTCGGTTTAGCAGAAATTGGCCAACGAAGAATTGGCCCTTTCCAGTGTTAGACAGGCCACAGAGAGGCAGTTGGACGCCCAAGAGGCAGATCTCAACCCCAAGGCTCAGACAACGAGAGTGGGGCACCTCAACCCCAAAAGGAGGTGAGGACAAGTCTCAACCTTACAGGAAACAGTCGCAATGACCTTCCCCTTCGTACGCCAAGCACGTCCCTTTTGGAAGCCTCCTTAGGGGGGAAAGCTAGCACTTTTTTCTCAAAACTGGTAAACAATCACCCAAGACAAACGGGTTCTGAATATTGTCTCAAGGTTACAGGTTCCACTTTCATACTTTACCAAGGCTAAAAGGAATGCCAGACGTGCCACAAAATCAATGGGCAGAGGCACAAAAAGAAATTTCAGCCTTCATGGACATGAAAGCTATTCAAAAAGTACCACAACAGGAACAAGGGCAAGGATTTTACTCAAGACTCTCTCTGGTCCCCAGAAGGGACAAGGCCTGGAGGCCCATACTGGACCTTTCAATCCTGAATACTTACCTGGATATTCCAAAATTCAAAATGTTGACATTACAGCCGCTTCTACCCATGCTGGGCAAGAAGGTTTGGCTTGTTACTCTGGACCTAAGAGGCATACCTGCATGTCCCTATCAGACAAAATTGCAGAAGATACCTCAGATTCAAGGCTGGTACAATGCACTACCAATTCTCTGCACTGCCCTTTGGCTTATCTACTGCGCCCAGGGTCTTCACAAAGTGCCTGGCACCAGTAATTGCATTTTGCAGACAAAAAGGAATTCAAATATATCCATACCTGGACGACTGCCTCATTCAAGCAGAGACAAAGAACATTCTTCTACATCATCTGGTGTTTGTAAAAAGGTTGCTAATTTCTCTAGGGTACACATTAAATGAAAAAAGTAAAAACTAGTGCCCTCGCAACAGATTATATTCCTGGGTGCCAGCTTAAATGCAACGGCCCAGATGGCTTACCTCACGCCAGACAAACAAGTTCAACTAACTCAATATTTTCAATTACTGGCAAAAAGTCCCATCTCCCTGCAAGAAAAATTCTGCAGGCCCTGGGATTCATGGCATCCTGCATACTACTACTACCATATGCCAGACTGCATATGAGGAAATTACAATGGTACCTAAAAAGTGTTTGGACTCAACACTCTCACAGTTTAGAAGCAGTAATACCAATGATTCCCTGCCTACAACAGGAGTTTCGATGGTGGGCACAGGCATGTCACCTAAACAAGGGTCAGCCTTTTACCCAACCCACAGCCAGGCAAACATTAACAACAGATGCTTCGGATTACGCCTGGGGAGCACACATGGCAGGAAAATGCATACAGGGCAAGTGGACCACAGACCAGATGCATCTTCACATCAATCAAAAAGAGATGTTGGCTGTTCAAAATGCCCTAACAACTTTCAAGGATCTTCTGTATCCAGGACAGTTATTACTAAAGACAGACAACACCACAGTAATATGGTACATAAGCAAGGGGGCACTCATTCTTATCCCCTATGCGTCCCCTATGCAGGCAAGCCATGACCTTGTGGGAATACAGCTCAAACGTATCAAGTTCACCTGCAAGCACAATTGCTGCCAGGAAAGAAAAATACTCTGGCAGACAGTCTAAGCAGAAATATCATGGACCCTCATGAATGGAAATTGAATCGACAAATCTTCAGCATGGTAACACAAAAATGGGGATGCCCAGACATAGATCTTTTTGCCTCCCCACTGAATTGACAACTACAAAAATTCTGCTCAAGGACTTATCACAAACAAGCATGGAAAGTGGATGCTCTTTTGTTCAGCTGGAAAAACCTAAAAGTTTATGCCTTCCCGCCACTGCCTCTCCTTTCAAAGGTACTCCTACAAGCCAGACAAGAAAAACCACAGATGATCCTGATTTCTCCAGACTGGCTACGCCAGTAGTGGTACCCTATCTTAAGGAACCTGGCTTAAGGCCCACCATGGATTTTGCCTCAAATTCCACTCTGACTCAACAAAACAATCAGATCCTGCACAGTCAGCTCAAAACCATAAACCTGGCTGCATGCCAGATACATTAGTCAAACAGGCAACACCTCTCTCTAAAGCTGTTATGGATGTCATTTTGGAGGCCAGGAGGCCTAGCACCAGGAAAGCTTACTCAGAAAAATGGAAGAGATCGTTCCAAACATTCCTCATATTTTTACAATACTTAACTGAGATGCTGGACAGAGGCCTATCCTTTTCATCAATTAAGATCCACGCCTCTGCCGTTTCAGCACATTACAACACGAATCCTTCTTTATTCTCTCATCCTTTGCTAAAGCAGTACCTCAGAGGGGCTAAAAACATAAGACCGCCCCAAAGAGAACCAGCACCAACTTGGGACCTCAATTTCGTTTTGGAAAAACTGACCCTACCACCTTTTGAGCCAGCCAGTACAGACTATCAAAAATTTTTATCATGGAAAACAGCTCTGCTCCTGACAGTAACTTCAGCACGAAGAGTCTGAGCTACAGGCATTAATGGCAGTGGAACCTTTTATAATTTTTCATCAGGACAGGGTATCTAAGGACAAACCCTACCTTTATGCCAAAGGTGGTATCTAGTGTGGCTGTTAACCAAACCATCCATTTGCCAACTTTTTATCCAAACCCCCAGAACAAAGGGGAGAAACTTCTGCATTCTTTGGACATACACAGGCAGTTATGCTTCTTCTTGGACAAAACAAAGGCTTTCAGGAAAACTGAGCAACTGTTTGTAGCATATGCTGCAGGATCACAGGGCAAGGCTATCTCAAAGCAGACTATATCCAAATGGATAGGACACTGTATTCGATACTTCTACACACAGCATGGAAAATCAGTCCCAAATAACATTAGGCCACATTCCACCAGGGCAACAGCCACTTCAACAGCCTTTCTCAGAGGAGTACCTACCAAGGAAATTTTGGAGGCTGCAACTTGGAGTTCAGTGCACACCTTTGCCAAGCATTACCACATGCCTCTTTACTCTAAATCCAGAGCAGGATTTGCCACTGCAGTTCTGCAGGGCCTCATAGCCAATCCTAACTCTTTATAGACCAGCCACCCAACCTCAGCTTTGGGATTCTACCCAAGTGTAATGACTGCAGCAGTGTAACACGATGAATATAGTACAGTTTTGTACCTACCATAAATGTAGATGTTAGTGTTCACACTGCTGCAGTCCAGGTTACCCTCCCTCCATCCCCTCTGAACTAGATAGACTTATCTATACCTTTCTATCCTATACAACCCTTGGGGTGTATTTGCTGGTAACTGAAGGTATTGTGTTTATTGTATATTTTTGATTAGCAATATGTATTGCCTACCTATTTGGGGTCACCTGACATCTGGGGCAAGAAAAACTGAAGAAAATGGCGTTGGATGCATCTTATATACCCCTGGCACTCTGACGTCAGGGAAGAAGTGACAGCAACCGATGCCGGACCAAGACTTTGGAACTCGGGCCGACTGCCGGACCGCCTGACGGCAGCAGGATTGCCACCTTTTAACAAGGGCAAAGTGGGGCAGGGGGTGTGGTCAACAGGATAGAGGTGTGGCCAACATGACACTGGCCACACCCCACCACGACATCACCAGAGTTGTTAAAGAAGATGCAGTATTAGTTATGGATGCAACATTGTGACATTACAGCATACTGAAAACTCAAACCATTTAAATGAAGTGAACTATTACTGCACACACACTAATCAGTTGTAACAATAAATAAACTTTAAAGGAATTAAAAACACACTACTCATTAAACAGACACTTGTTTATTTAAAAAGTAAAATTCATAAACCAACCTTTGCTATTCAGAAAGAAAACTTAAAAAAATCTACATACCACATACAAGCCAAGTATAAAATTAAGACTTTTTGTCAATTAAAGCTAAAGCAAAGAACACAAAACTACATACCCTAGTACTACATATGCACCCTAGCAAATTAATGCTAAACAAAGAAAAACACAAAATTACGAACTGCACCCTAGTACAATAAATCACTTTTTTTTTAAAGTGTATTTTGAATTTGATTTTATGGCTTGAAGAAGGGCCTGATTTGAAACAATATTTGAGTAAAAGTCACAACATTTCATCCGGTAATTTACACTCATCATTAGTTCAGCTTTTAACAAGTCCACACTACATCGGTTTCGCACATCTGTCCGTTTACCTTTCACCAATGAAAAAACTTTCTGCAAATGCGTTTGAGGGCGGTATAGATAAAACCCTAGCAATTACCGGATAGAGTGTAGTCAGTTCAGGCCCTTCTTTGAAAAGCTTCAGCCACTTCTCTCCTGGGGTCAAGCTTCTGTTACATAACTGTTCGAGAGGGGGCCTTATTGCCAAGTAGTCCCTAAAAAGATAATCTTCATCTACATCCTGCAGACTCAGGGCAGTGGTCACATTAAGCAAGTCACTGAAGGCAAAGGGCTCATTTAGAGATAATTTAGATAGTGTAAACAAGTAGTTGCTTTCAGTATAATCAAACCACTGCTCCAGGTATTTCACTGCTGTCTCCAAGAACACAATGAAGTCTCTTTTCAGTTTGTTAGCAGAAGTGCTGTCTAATGTGCTCATAAGTGCCCTAAGTTTCCCTCCAAAGAAAAGCACCTTCAGCTCTTGCCTGCAGTTTTTGCTTCAGAGAGACCATTACACAAAAAGTTTCCATGGCAGTAAGTGCTGATTTTTCTAATGTACTTGTATGTTCATTAAAATCAACAAGAACAGCACAGAGAAAGTGCAAATAGTACTGGTGCAGCGTAGGCAATTTATTTTCACCATGTTCATTAGCTGAAAAGTACTGCCATATCTGCCGGGGGGGGGGGTCCTCCTCTTCTCCCTGAGAGAGGAAATAGGACTGGAGCACTGGGAGATTTTTCACTACTCTTTCAATGGCTGGGAGTAGTGACAGCCACCTTGTTGGCACATGTCTTAACAGACTCTCAAATTCCATGCCACAAAACTCAAAGAAGTCTTTCACGTCTCTGGTCCTTGTGGCAGAACCGGAAAAGTGGCTGAAAAGTCTCATTACAAATGCTTCCACATCGTATGGTAGTTGTGCTGCAGCTTTTTTGGCTGCATTGTGAATGATGTGGGCAACACAGTTAGCTTTCTGGAGTGATGGGCACTTTTGTTTTAATCTGGTATACACACCAGATTTCTTCCCATAGTTCACACTGGCATTATCAGCCCCTTAAGCTGAAATATGGTTCCAGGGCAAGGAATGCCTTTCCATAATGTTGGAAATTTGCTGTGAAATAGCCTGTGCTGATTCATCAGGGTCTTCATAGAAGTCCAAAAGGCCATTCACCACCCCTTCTTCTTTAGAAAAATACCTCACAACAAGGGGAAATAATTTTATGTTCCCCTTGTTGGAAGCATCTGATGAAATTGCAAATGAATTACCTGGTTTTTGAAGGTCATGCAGGAGGCATTCCAATGAGTGTGGTGCCAAAACATTTTCAACTATGGCTTCAGCCTTGGTTCTGCCACAAGATAGTTTCTTTGCAGTGTCTGAGTCACTGTACAACTGGCTGGCCAACTTTACTGCACAGTCCAAGCTGTTATACGAAATATTGTGCTTAACAGCATGGAAAACCTCAGAGGCTTCTGCTGCAATGATTCTAAGTTCTGGTCCCTCAAGGTTTGCGTTCCTTGCCCACTTTGTCATCAGGTGAGTGGATTTAGCTTGAAGAATGGCAGTCTTATGTTGTTCAGTTGCCTCATGTCGTGCAACATCATTTCTTCCACTGTGGGTCACTAGAAATTCTCTCTTGCAGTACCTGCAGAATGCTTTGACATCAGTGCATCTCTCGATCCAGTCAAATTCTGTTTTCCAAACGTCCTGCCACTTGCACATTCTCTTGCTGCTGGTTGACTGTGATGAAACTGCTGCTCTCTTAATGCTTGAATCTGTACTTACCTGATATGCAACATATTTACCAACACTGTTAGTAGGGTTCAGTAACATACTGCTGCACAGCACAAATTAACTGGCTTAATTGGCACACGAAAGAACTGACTCGAAAAACATTGGCATGCGAAAGAACTGGCTCGAAAAACATTGGCATGGGAAAGAACTGGCTTGAAAAACATTGGCATGCGAAAGAACTGGCTCGAAAAACATTGGCATGCGAAAGAACTGGCTTGAAAAAGCATTGGCACACGAAAGAACGGTCTCGAAAAACATTGGCATACGAAAGAACTGGCTTGAAAAAACTTTGGCACACAAGAACTGTCTCGAAAAACATTGGCATGCGAAAGAACTGGCTTGAAAAACATTGGCACATGAAAGAGCTGGCTCGAAAAACATTGGCATGTGAAAGAAATGGCTTAAAAACATTGGCATGTGAAAGAACTGGCTTGAAAAAACATTGGCACACAAGAACTGGCTCGAAAAACATTGGCATGCGAAAGAACTGGCTCGAAAAACATTGACATGCGAAAGAACTGGCTGGAACACATTGGCATGTGAAAGAACTGGCTTGAAAAAACATTGGCATGCGAAATAACCGAGGAATGGAGCAAAAAAGAGTTTACAAACAGTTTGAAAGGTCAAATAGTAAATGAGGTAATGTAGGGGGCATTTTGGCCATTGAAAACTAACATTAATACAGCTTGTAGAAAATGAAATGCATTATTTTTACCACTGAACATGTCCACCTCACCCCACCCCTCAAGACAAAAAAGTTAACCACATTCACTGAACCAAAAAACAGTAAAATGAATGAGAATGCACAGTGGATACCATAGACCTAATTTAGCTTTTGACCACAGCAGTTAAGAAATGTATGGCACTAATTTACACAGCGCAATGATCTATTAATGAACATGCCCAACAGCAGCACTGGTCGTAATCGGATTATAATGAAAACAGTAAATAAGTATGTTGAAGACATCACTAAAACACAAAATACAAACTTTGCTACTTATAGACACAAACTACCCTGTAACAACAACATGGTTTAGCACAATCTCAAATACATTGCATTAACTTCTGAGCATCCATCCACAAAAAAAAAATAAACGGGGAAAAAAGTCCATAAACATTTTACCTTTTAAAAATACTTTTTGCAAGAGAAGTAACAGGGCTCCTTTTACCTCAAAACATAGCAATTAATCCAGCACAGCAATGCAATAAACAGGCCCAAGTAAAAGCAACACACCCATATTCACATTACAAGCAAAGCAGTACATTTTAACCTTATTAAAAAATGCATAATAAATTAAATGCATACATTTACAAGTATAAATGAAAACAATCTTGAAACAGCTTCGGCAAATTAGCAACACGTACCTACTAGAATAATAAATGAATTACATTAACTGTTAACATTCCCCCTCAAAAGGTAGACTTGTACCCACATAGACATGGACTTGCAGGAACAGGGAAAATTACCTAAACAGTATATCGTAACTTCCTGAAAACAGCATTATAGTGCACATTTCCATACAAAAAAGTGCAAACTATGCTCGAACATTTTCTATCTGCAGACAATACCCAGAAAAAGCTACGACAATAGAAATGCGTCACACTAAATTTATATTTCATTGCCCCCCCCAACAGAAACAAACAACTTCTATACACAGTTCAGCCTTTTAAAAGTAATGCTTCCAAATCATACCCCCAAGAATAATAACAATTACATATACATTCAGGTTTTATATCTTTAAAAACTACTACTCAAAAATATCAAAATAACCACTGCACAGATTTAAATACTGCATACTACATCCCCATCTACCTCTCTAAACATTAAAAACTTAATTAAAGCACACTATTCCCATTTTAAATAACTAAAGCCACGAAATGCAATTATCTACTTGCCACTCAGTTATTGCTGGGCTAGCTTGCTTCCTTCCTGCTGAAATGGCTAGTTGGTTGTTCAAGCAGTGGCTGGGCTGGCTGGCTCCCTTGCTGGCTTCTTTCCTGGCTGGCTGGGCTGGCAGGCAGGCTCCCTTGCTGGCTTCTTTCCTGGCTGGCTGGGCTGGCTGGCAGGCTCCCTTGCTGCTTCTTTCCTGGCTGGCTGGCAGGCTCCCTTGCTGCTTCTTTCCTGGCAGGCTCCCTTGCTGGCTTCTTTCTTTCCTTCCTGGCTGGCTGGCTTCAATCCTGGCTGGCTGGCTGGCTTGCTTCAATCCTGGCTGGCTGGAGATAGAAATCAGATCTTTCGCAGCTGCTATAGAGCTTAGTGCTCTACAGCTGCGACCTTTATGGGGCTCTTCAGAACAAGCTCCCGCCCCCTCCAATGCCTGCAGCCAATTACTGTGCTGCATTACCACCCGGACCTAGCAGAGAATCCCTCTAACTGCAGGTCCGGGTGGTGACGTAGCCGCATTGCCGTGGAAAAACCGGAAGTATTTTCGGCTTTTCCACGGCAATTGATTTGAATTGCGATCGCGAAGCGCAAAGGGGAAAAATGGGACTTTTAAAGTCCCACGCTTGGTGACTGCGGGAAGCGGGATGAGAGGCCTCAACCCGTGAGTGTCCTGCTGACAACGGGACGGGTGGCAACCTTAGACGGCAGGATAACCCAAGTGTAATGACTGCAGCAGTGTGAACACTCGAACATCTACATTTATGGTAGGTACAAAACTGTACTTTCTCAGGGAGAAAGAATATAGGTGTTATGACTTTTGATGCTCACCATGTTCATCTCAGACCATTTTCCACTTGTGTTGTATATGTACAAATGTACCCATTATAGTTTGCAGGTGAGGGGGTAAATCTTTTTGATTGAAAAAGAGGTCACTTAATGAGATTGTACAGGGAATTGTAGTAAATAGAACCATTAGTAGTATCCCTAGACAAAGCACCGAGGCCGATCATTGAGAGAGCTTAGAGAGGTCTCACAGTAATGTTAAGAAGAAAGAAAAAGTAGGAGAAGCATAACATTTAGGCTGAAGTTAGAAGGCTTACATCAAGACCTCTAAAAGGCACATAAATGTTGCCTGACAAGAGACGCTGGATAAACTGAATCAAGTTAGGGAAGTTTTGGATAAATATTTGCAGTGTAAGATGGACTTCACTAGATGCCTGACACTTCCATGTTTAGGATCTTGAGTTCATTTATCCCTAAAATTGTGACAGCAACAAGTTGAAAAGTGTACGTCTCATGTTAGTGATAAGGACACAGGAGGTCAACTCTCAGTGCATCTTAAAGGCTTTTTCCCCAGTTTTACCAGCTGAGTGCTGAGGAACCCTCTGCCCCACCATGCCTTGGCTCAGGCAGAGGCTCTTCTAACTCCAGCAACAATCCTGTCTTAATGAAAAAGAAAACCTACTTTTTCGTAGTGTAATTTTTTTTAACAAAGTTTATGGACTACCAGGGTTGTGGTAAGTGTTTGTACCTTTTACTGTGCTTTAATGGGGGACAAAGTTACTTTTTTACAATGTGCTTGTTGTACTTACTGTTGCTATCAGGCTTCCCCTGGAATTGGGCACCTCTTTGGCTTAATCCTGGAATAGTCTACAAGTTTCTCAGTTATGCCTTTTTCCAGCCACAGAAAAGTAGCCTTTGCCTCCACTGCAGGCTGATGGTCCATCAGCCACAGATAAATCAATCTGCTGTGGCCAAAGCTAAGACTATTCATAGTTTTCTTTGCGTCCCACAGGTGTAGTTCATGGATGGGGATTAGACACATCCTCTGGAGCTGTTGGAGTGCCCTTGTCAGGCAAGGGAGGGTCACTTCTGTCAGTCGGGAAAAAGTAATACAATGTCTTAAAAAGTGCTACAATGTCTAATCAGAAAGTTTTGTCCATCCCTAGGTAGGTTATTGCCAGCAATTCTGAGACTGATTTCAGAAATTCCTGTCATAAAAAAAGAAACTAAAACATATGCCGTCTTTTCCAGTAACACTGGACAGGAATAATTTTTTGGGCTTAGCTCAGGGTTTTAGTGCAGTTTTCTGAACTTTCTTGTATTACTGTTTCTTGTAAAAGAAAGTGATTCTTCATTTTCTGAAGAGATTCAAAAACCTGAACGTCTAAGTGATTGTGAAGGGTACAGGTTGTGTTGACTGCACAGATTTCTGGTTCAGATTCTGAGAAGTGTGTGGCTTCAAGTCCATTTGAAGGATTCCCTTTCTCTGAAACTCTTTCTAGAATTAACCAATTGTTTCAGTGGAAAAAGAGTGGTGTTTCTCAGTCTCTAAAGTACTATGATTAGTTGCAACTGGAATTTCCAGAACCTGCTCGCATTTCTCCTGATGTTCTTCATGTTTCACTGTTGCAGTCATCACAGTTGGGTTATCTGCCAGCAAGTAGCCCTCAGTCGGCCCGAATACCAGAGACTTGGTATTTCTGCGTCGGATGCTGTTGCTTCAGGACTGACATCAGGTCGTCAGGGGTATAAAAACAGGCAGCCAACGCCATTACATCAGTCTTTCTTGCAGAGGAGCCCAAAGCAGAAGCAGTTCGCACGAGTGCCGGTCGGCCGCTACGTGAGTTTTCCTTTCCAAGTTGAATCATCCTTAAATCTTCTAAAGCTAAGTACCCCGTTGGGGATCCTTTTTTCTTACTCTAACCGATGTTAGAAAAAGTTAACAATTGTCTCGCCTGTGGAAAGTAAATACCACACTGAGGTTTCCATTCTTACTGCGTCACCTGTTTAGGCCCAGACCACGACGTACCTCGCTGTCGGTTTTGTGCTTTGTTCAGTGCCTGAACTGTTGGTCCTCTGGCCCTTCTTGTAGCTAAATATTTTATTCTCGATCTCCTTATTCCAAAATGGCTTCAGTAAGCCATCCGTCTTTAGATCTTCCAAAAAAAGTAAGGATAAAGACAGAGACAGACCACACAGGTCCAAAACTGACTACGCTTCCGTTAAGCTAGTAGCCAGTTCGCCAGTACTCAGTGAGGTGCTTTCACAGCCCTTGATGCCCGCTTCGATGGATTTGCAGGCCGCTACCAAGACCCGTTCAAAGTCTGCTATGCAGCGAGACTCTTCTTTGACTACAGAACCTGCGGATGTCTCTAACTTGGATGGGTCTGGAGCCGCTGTGCAGGCACCGGCTTCTGAAGTTCTTTGCATTACCGATATTTGACCCAAACCAACGACTTCTTTCGTGTCTTCAGTTCTTTCTAAAACTGCCGAGTTTCTAAGGCCTCTAGAGTATGCGCTACGCCAAAAAAAGACTACCCAAACTCAAGCGCTTGCTTCCTTCCCACAATCTCAAATGCATAAAATGGCAGAAGACATGATTATGCTGATTAGGGGAAGCCAGCCTTCTCCTGCTAAAAGAAAGAGTTATCCCAGCAGCTTTAACTGACCAAGAGTCCTACGACTGAGGTTTCTGATTATGAAGACATGCCTTTATCTGCCTATGAGGATTCAGATGCAGAGAGGGATCCATCCCGTCTGCTTCCCCTCCAGAGGATTTTTCTTTTGGTGAAACCCTACGTACCTTGAGAGCATTTCCACTGGGGATGCCAGGATTATCCTCAGTCCAAAAAGAGAGACTGGGAATTTTTAGATTTGCCACAGCACAGATCCTTAGCTATTCCTCCTGTTCTGGATGTTGTGGATGATGTCTTTATGGAATCCAGTCTAACTCCTGATACTTTACCCCCAGCTCCAAGGAATCCAGACAGGTACTATAGAGTCCCTGACTCTCACAAATGTCTTTTCAAAAAATCCTACTGCTGACCCAGTGGTCATCTCCCAAGGGCCTAAAGGAATAAAAGCAACTACTGCTAGGAATCCTACCCCTTCAGACAGGGACTCCCGAGCTTTAGACAGATGGGATAAAAAAAGTATACACCTCTGCAACTCTCGCCGTTAGAGCATTGAATTGCCAATTCCACATGCTGAAATACCAGCAACATACTATGGAACTGATTAAGCAAAAATTATCTACCTTTCCTGACTGTGCAGAAAATAAAGAATTACAGGACCTTATGCATTCTGCAAGCCAAGTCAGCAAGCAAACCCAGCTATATGGGTTTGACACCCTAGAAGCATCTTGCAGGGCCCCAGTCACAAGTTCTGTACTTAAAAGGCATGCTTGGCTTAAGGAGCAGACCTTGCCAGACCATGTCAAATCAAAGTTACTGGACGCTCCTTTGAACAAGAATGATCTCTTTGGCACCAAAGCAGAAGCGGTTTTAAAAAAAGATGGAAGAAAAGGCTAAGTCTATGCAAACAGTCAGATTTTTTGCAAGTGCAGCCTTCAAGATTCAGTAAGCATTGCCCCTTGAAACATTGATCCTTTCCAGCCCCCTCAAGACCATCTCAAACTAGACCCAGGGAAACAGCCCCCCCCCCCCAGATTAGTCTTGAGGTATGCAGAGATCTAAGCAATGGAGTACCTCCACTTCTAAAACAGGGAATGCTAAGCCACCCCCTTACAGAAAGAATTCACAATGACTTCTCAACTCCACTCCTCACCTCTGCCAAATTGCTTGGACCCCTAGGAGGAAAACTAGCCCATCATGCAAAAAAATGGACCTCCATCACCAACAACCGATGGGTCCTCAACATAGTATCTTAGGGGTACAAATTTTATTTCCACATGCTGCCAACCCCGCAAGGGTTCCCAGACCTTCCGCCAAATGAGTGGGCAGAGGCACATGCTCTCCATAAGGGCAATTCAGCCTGTTCCTGCAGAAAAAATGGGCCAAGGTTTTTATTTCAGACTGTTCCTGGTACCCAGAAAAGAGGGCACCTGGCACCCAATCTTAGATCTATCCATTCTAAACACCTTCCTGGTGGTACCAAAATTCAAAATGCTCACCCTACAGCAGCTTCTCCCTATGCTGTCCAAAGATGCCTGGCTAACTACCCTAGACCTAAAGGAATCAGGGACTCTTGCAGGAAATATCTACGTTTCAGGGCAGGATTTCTCTGGATTTCCCTTTGGCTTTATCCACTCCTCCCAGAGTGTTCACAAAATGCCTGGCTCCAGCCATTGCCTATTGCAGACAGAGGAAATTCAAATGTACCTTTACTTGGACGATTGCCTGATGCAGACAGGAAAAGCTGTTGCAGCACCTGACATTTGTAAAGAACCTTGTAACCTCCCTGGGGTACACTATCAATGAAAAAAAATCAAAACTGGTCCCCAGTCAAAAGATTGTTTTCCTGCTAGCAAGCTTGGACACAGCATCTCAGATGGCATTCCTTACTCCAGAAAAACAAGCCTACCTGACATCCTATTTCACTCAAATGACCACCAGAACCCAACTATATCCGCAAGGAAAATCTTGCAGGCTCTAGGGTTCATGGCCTCCTGCATTATACTAATTCCATATGCCAGACTGCATATGAGGAAACTTCAGTGGTACTTGAAAGTCTTTGGTGCCAACATTCTCAGGTCCTGGAAACTGTCATACCTATCGTACCTGGTCTCAGGACAGAGTTCCTTTGGTGGGCAGCAGCTTGCAACCACAACAAGGGACTTCCCTTTACACAACCCCACGCCGCCCAGACCCTAACCATAGACACGTCAGGCTATGCCTGGGGGGCACATCTGGACGGCAGGTGCATTCAAGGCCACTGGACCGCAAACCAGATTCATCTGCACATCAATCAAAAAGAGATGCTACCTGTTCAGCATGCTCTGACAACTTTCAGATCCCTGCTGTCACCAGGGCCCCTCCTAATAAAAACTGACAACACCACAGTGATGTGGTACATCAACAAGCTGGGGGAAATCCCACTCTTGCCCACTTTGCAGACTAGCCCATGACCCTGTGGGACACGGCCTTGGCTATGCATATTCACCTGCAAGCTCAATTCCTGCCAGGCAAACAAAACTCTCTGGCAGACAACTTAAGCAGAAATCTCCTAGACCTACACGAGTGGCAATTAGACCTCAACACCTTCAGCCTTCTAACCCAGAAATGGGTACACCGACAGTGGGACCTATTTGCCTCCCCCTACAATCACCAGCTCAGCAAATTCTGCACCAGGATACCTCACAGCAAGGCCTGGAAAGTGGATGGCCCTTTCCTTCCAGTGGGTCAGCATCTCAATTTATGCATTTCCCCTTCTGCTCTTCTTACAAGAGTGCTACTCAAGACAGGAGGGACCAAGGATGGTCCTGATTGCCACAGACTGGCCACGCCAGCACTGGTACCCACTACTGTGCAGTCAGTCACCAGTGCCACCATGGCACCTATCCTAGATCCCAATCCTCCTCACACAGCAGGAGGGACAAATCTTGCATCCGCAACTGCAAACCCTGAACCTTGCAACCTGTCTTATTCCTTGAATTCTCCTCCAGTAGCCAGCTTAAGCAAGCAGGTGCTGGATGTCATTCGTGAAGCCAGAAGTCTCAGTACAAGGAAATCCTATGCCAAGTGGAAAAGGTATTGTTCCTGGATTCACTCTAAAAGAGCGGACACAGCACAGCCCTCCTTACCTCTCATCCTGGATTACTTAGCAGACCTAATCCACAGAGGCCTATCCTTCTCTTACATTAAGATCCATGCCTCTGCCATCTCTGCTCACTACACTACTGAGCCTCCTCTCTTCTCTCACCCTCTCATCAAACAGTTCATGAGAGGGGCTAACAACTTAAGGCCACCAAGAAGAGCCCCCACCCCTGCTTGGGACCTTAACTTTTTGTACTGGAAAAGCTCACGCTTACTCCCCTTTGAGCCTGCGTCAGCAGTTAAATTTCTCTCTTGGTAAACAGCCTTGCTTCTGGCCATCACTTCAGCCAGAAGAGTGTCTGAGCTACAAGCACTGATGGGTGTAGAACCCTTCATTATTTTTCATGCTGACAGGGTCGCCCTCAGGACTAACCCTACTTTTATGCCGAAAGTGGTGTCCAGTGTAGCTCTCAGCCAATCTATCCATTTGCTCACCTTTTTTCCTAATCCTCAAAATAAGAGGGAAAGGATCCTGCACTCTTTAGACGTGCACAGACAGCTCCGATTCTACGTTGATGGGACTAAGCCCTTCAGGAAATCTGACCAGTTACTAGTCCAGCTTTGCACCAGGGGCAGAGGGCAAGGCTATATCAGAACAAACCATCTCCAAATAGTACACTGTATCCATTTCTGTTACAAACACCATGGGAAACCACCTGCTGTGGGGTCAGAACGCATTCCACTAGGGCAACTTCAGCCTCTACAGCATTCCTCAGGGGAGTTCTGGAATCTGCTACTTTGAGTTCTGTTCACACCTTCACCAAGCATCATCACCTGCCTATCTTTTCCAAATCCAGGGCGGGTTTTGCAACAGCAGTCCTGCAGGGCATACTAGCCAGCCCCAACTCTTTTTGACTGCCTCCACCCGTTCTTCAGTTTTGGGAATCAACCCAAGTGTGATGACTGCAACAGAAACGTAGTACAGTTGTGTACACTTACCATAAATGTAGATGTTCGAGTGTATTCACTGTTGCAGTCCTGGTTTCCCACCCCTCCAACCCCCTTGTCTCTTTCTCTCTCTCTCTTTCTCTTACTCACCCCTTACAGGGCTATTGGTATTTACTTTCTACTGGTGGTGTTTTTTCCACCATAACTTAGCTCCCTGTTTGGGGGCTCCTGACATTTGGGGCAGGAAAAACTGATGTAATTGCATTGGCTGCCTGTTTTTATACCCCTGACGACCTGACGTCAGTCCTGAAGCAACAACATCCGAAGCAGAAATACTAAGTCTCTGGTATTTGGTCCGACTGAGGGCTACCTGCTGGCAGATGACCCAAGTGTGATGACTACAACAGTAAATACACACTCTAACATCTGCATTTATGGTAAGTGTACATAACTGTACTTTGTTTGCTTTGTGGAATGTTTTTGTCAGTCTGCAATTTCCCTGGCAGTCAGCCTGATGTGGCCCTAAAAAATCAGACTTTACAAAGTGCCAGTGTCTTTTAATCTTCACGTACTTATTCCTGATCTGACACAAAAGCTGTTGGTTAAGTGAATCCAGCTGCTGCTAAACTTTTAATACTAACCCCTCTCCTTATAAGACTTGGGAAGACTTTTGATAAGTTTTGGAGAAAAGTATATTCTTTTGCAACAGTTGTTTTTAGAATTCAGCTGTCCAAGACCGTATGTTGAAGTTTATAGTTGCCACTTGTGAGAAAGTAACTATTTTGGCACCCATCTCCTCTAGTGAGGAGGAATCTGCTTTTTGTGTAGCTTTGTTTGAAATGACTTCCCATTGTTGGAAATGTGTATTTGAATCTACTGATGTTAGCTCCAGGATTGCTGCCACTGAAACTGTTAAGGAGATTTGCTTAGCTACATTCTCAAAACCTCTGAGGACATCAAAAATGAAATGTTGAATTCTTCCATGGATAGAGAACTAGTATCGGTCCTTCTTCTGCAGAGGTCTTTTAAAAAGTGTGATGAGAGAGGGAAGCTGAGTCTAGGGATCTTTTCAGATTTTTACAGCCCTTCTCCAAGTTTACTAATGGATTCAGCGCTCTCTCTACAAATTTCTTTAATAAGCAGAGTCAATGGTCCCAGCAGTCTGCTGTTAAGCAAATGCTTAAATAGTTGCAGGGAGGTTCCAAAAAGCAGACCCCGCCACCACCAAGCAAAGGATAATCTAATAAATATGAACAGCTCTGAGGGACTTCTCCCCCATCCCACCCTGTCTGTCCCTTAGTCCTTCTAGAAAGTCTGAAGCTCCATTTCTTTCTCTGACAACAGATTGTTTCAGACACATGGGTTCTGAAAGTAGTCCATCAAGGGTACAAGTAGCAGTAGGAGTCTCTCACCTTTTTGTGGGATCCCTCCTCACCTGCCTTTCCAAGCTCTTCTCTCCTGTCATCAAGCATAATGCTTGCTTAGGGGGATAGAAGCAGATCTCCGTCTTTCTGTCTGCTGCAGTACCGATTTGGCTATGTTGGTTGTATTCTGGGTACAACAACAAGACAACTCCACAAAGTCCCGTCTCCCTCTCACATCTACACTCTTTCTGCTGATTGGTCAGCCCCTTGGAGGGAAATCAGCAGTCAGGAGTGTAGAAATCTTCAGTACTTTCTTGCAGCCTCCAGAGGAAGCAGCATTGAGACATCACAGGAGCAGCAGTCCGGCTACAAGCTTCATTTCCAGCAGATAAGATGTTCATCGTGCTATACTGCTGCAATCATCACACTTGGGTTATCTTGTCGTCAGGCGGTCCCGCAGTCGGCCGAATCCCAAAGTCTTGGTCCGGCGTTGGTTGTCGTCGCCTCTTCCCTGACGTCAGTGCGACAGGGGTATAAAAGAGACAGCCGACGCCATTTTATTCTGTCTTTCTTGCCGCGCGGTGCCCGAAGCAGAAGCAGTTCGCAAGTGCCGGTCGGCCAGCTCCTGAAATTTTCGAATAGAGTTTCAGCCTGAAATCTTCTCTAAAGCTAAGTACCCCGTTGGGGAAACTTTTCTTGCCTCAGACCGATGTCAGACAAAGTTAATTGTATTTCTTGTGAGAAGCAAATACCTCATAAGGATTTTCATTCTTATTGTATTCCTTGCCTAGGTCCAGACCACGATGTCTCTGGTTGTCTGTTTTGTGCTAGGTTCAACAAACGTAAAATTAAGCGTCGGGCAGAATTCGTCCAGCATTATTTTGGTAGAAAATTTAACTATAGCATGCCGTCGGAGCAACCGATATCAGCAATTATTAAAAAACGCAAAGATAAGGACTGGCAGCCAAGACCAGATACCGAGGCCTCAGCAAGGCCTGACGCCGGTTCTCCAGTTTTCAGCGAGGCTCCTTCGCAGCCCCTGACTACCGCTGATTCTGAATTTCTGACTGCACCCCAAACCAAAACCGTTGGGCCTCAGGATCCGGTTCCACCTCACTCCTCGGACGCCAGCCCCGATGGGGATCCGGAAACTTTGACTAGACCTTAGGTCTCAGAGGGTGTTTTCAAACCGACAACTGCCTCTGCCAAGCCTTATGCTAAGCTCAAAGCCCCCTTGAAAGTTAGAAAACCGGGGCCACACAGGCCCCTATGCCTAAAAAACAGATGCTTAAGATGGCCGAGGATTTAATTACCCTTATCAGGGGATCCCAACCCCCTCCTGACAAAAGGCCTAGACTGGAGGAAGATTATCCTTCCTCTGACCAAGCATCCATTTCCTCAGGCAACTCTGATGACCAGGATTACTCCTTCCCTCCTTATGAAGACTCAGATGCTGAAGAGTCCATTCCCTCTGTCCCCCCCCCCCCCCAAAGACTACTCTTTTGGGGAAACTTTACACACCATGAGGGAACACTTCCACTGGGAAGGCCAAGATTACTGTGACTCCAAGAAAAGACTCCATGACTTTCTTCTTCCACAGCATAGACCCCTAGCAATTCCTCCAGTTTTAGACATTTTGGATGATGTTTTCTCTGAATCCAGTTTAAACCCAGATTCCTTACCTCCAGCTCCAGCTAAACCAGACGGATACTACCGAGTTCCTGATACTCATAAGTTTCTATACAAAAGCCCTAATGCAGACCCCGAGACCATTTCCCAGGGTCCCAAAGGGGTTAAGGCCTCTACTGCTAAGAATCCACTCCCTTCTGAAAGAGATTCCAGAGCATTAGAAAGATGGGGAAAGAAAGTTTATACTTCTGCCACTTTGGCCATGAGGGCATTAAACTGCCAATTCCACATGCTAAAATACCAACTGTATTTGATTACACAGTTAAAGCAGAAGCTGATCCCTCAGACAGATCAACTAGATTTGAAAGAGATACAGGATTTGCTGCATGGAGCAGAACAAGTGGGAAAACATACCTTACAGTGTGGATGTTCATCGTCCATACAGCTGCAGTCATAACAGATGGGTTTTCCTGCCGTCAGGCAGGTCCTCGGTTGGCCGAATTCCAAAGTCTAGGTCCGGCGTCGGTTGTCGTCGCTTCTTCCCTGACGTCAGTGCGACAGGGGTATAAAAGAACCAGCAGACACCATTTTCTTCAGTCTTTCTTGCCACGCGGTGCCCGAAGCAGAAGCAGTTCGCAAGTGCCGGTCGGCCAGCTCCTGAGATTACGAATATTTTTCAACACGAAGACTTCTTGAAAGCTAAGTACCCCGTTGGGGAAACTTTTCTTGCCTCAGACCAATGTCAGACAAAGTTAATAATTGCATTTCATGTGGGAAGCAAATACCGCATAAGGATTTCCATTCCCTCTGTATACCTTGCTTAGGCCCAGACCACGACGTCTCGGCCTGTCGTTTTTGTGCTACATTCAACAGACACACTATTAAGCGTCGGGCGGAGTTCGCCCAACACTATTTTGGCAAAAAATTTAATTACAACATGTCGGATAATCCGACTCCAATTTTGAGTAAACAACGTAAAGATAAGGACCGATATACGAGGTCCATGACTTCTACCGATACCACGCTAAAGCCGACTACATGTGCTCCGGTTCTCAGCGAGGCGCCTACACAGCCCCTGACTACCAATGACACTTCATTAGCGGTGTCTTCTGTGCTTGAGGTCGCAGGCTCTAAGGCCCACACCCAGACTAGAGATACCAAAGTCACACTTGGCGGGGAAACTCAGAGTTCAGACAGGCCTGCCACCTCGCAAGGTGTCTTCAGGCCGCCTTCTTCCTTTTCCATTAAGGCTTACACTAAATCTAAAGCAGCCATGCATTCTAAAAGACAAGCTCCACAGGGCCCCTCGCCTAAAAAGCAGATGCTCAAAATGGCTGAGGATTTGATTACACTTATCAGGGGTTCTCAACCCCCCTCGGACAAAAGGCCCAGAGTGGAGGAAGAATACCCTTCCTTGGACCAGGCCCCCATTACTTCAGAACATTCTGAGGACCAGGATCATTCTTACTCCCCTTTCGAAGATTCTGATGCAGAGGAGTCCATTCCCTCTGTGTCCCCCCCCCCCCCAGAGGATTACTCTTTTGGGGAAACCTTGCATACCTTGAGGGAACACTTCCACTGGGAAGGCCAAGAGTACTCAGACTCCAAGAAAAGACTCTGGGATTTCCTCTTGCTCCCTCAGGACAGGCCTCTGGCTATACCTCCTGTCTTAGACATACTAGATGTGTATTCAGAGGCCAGCCTTAACCCAGATTCTTTACCTCCAGCTCCAGTCAAGCCTGACCGGTATTACCGGGTTCCTGATTCACACCAATTCCTATACAAAAGCCATGCGGCTGACCCAGAAACTATTTCACAGGGTCCCAAGGGAATTGAGGCCTCCACTGCCAAAAATCCATTACCTTCAGGGAGATTCCAGAGCTTTAGAAAGGTGGGGGAAAGAGGTATACACCTCGGCCACTTTAACCATGAGGGCATTAAACTGTCCGTTCCATATGTTAAAGTATCAACAGTTTTTGTTCTCAGTTGAAAAGCAAAATGTCACAACCTGAACAACCAGACTTGAAGGAGTTACAGGATTTGTTGCATAGTGCAGAGCAAGTGGGTAAACATACCTTGCAATGTGGTTTTGATGCTTTAGAGGCCTCTTGTAGAGCTGCTGTTACAGGATCAGTCATACGTAGACATGCTTGGCTCAAAGAGCAAACCTTACCAGATCATGTCAAAGCTAAATTACTAGATGCACCTCTTCAAAAAGATGCATTGTTTGGTGTTAAAGCTGAGGAGGTATTAAAGAAAATGGAGGAAAAGGCAAAATCAATGCAAACAGTAAAAGATTTTCTACAGGTACAACCGCCACGTTTCAGTAGAAATTGGCCTTCAAAAAATTGGTCCTTTCCAGCCATGGACAGACCTCAGAGGTAGATACAGGCGCCCGAGAGGTAGAGGGCAATCTCAAGGATCATTTAGAGGCAGACAATGGCAAACACCTACACCTAGAGGGGGTGAGGATAGTTCACAGCCATTCAGAAAGCAGACCCAATGACTTTCCCCTTTGCATGCCAAGCAAGGCTCAAATGGCAGCACCTTTAGGCGGAAAACTGGCATTATTTTCAAAAAAATGGCATATTGTCACAAAAGACAAATGGATCCTGGACATTATAGACCGAGGCTACAGATTCCACTTTCACACCCTTCCAAAAATGAGAGGCATGCCAAACCTGCCACACAATCAAAGGGCAGAGGCACAAAAACAAATTTCAGATTTCATGGACATGAAAGCTATTCAAGAAGTACCTGTACAAGAACAGGGTCAAGGTTTTTATTCCAGACTATTCCTGGTACCAAGGAAGGGCAAAGATTGGAGACCTATTTTGGGACCTATCCATCCTAAACACATATTTACTCGTACCAAAGTTCAAGATGCTCACATTACAGCAGCTTCTTCCCATGCTGGGCAAGGAGTCTTGGCTGGTAACATTGGACCTCAAGGAGGCATACCTGCATGTCCCAATCAGACAAGATTGCAGAAGATACCTCAGATTTCTTGCAGGTTCATCCCATTATCAATTCTCTGCATTGCCTTTTGGCTTATCTACTGCGCCCAGAGTGTTCACGAAATGCCTGGCATCAGTAATTGCCTTCTGCAGACTTCAAGGGAAACAAATATACCCATATCTGGACGACTGCCTGATCCAAGCGGACAGCAAACACACTCTTCTGAAACACCTGGCGTTTGTAATAATGTTGTTGAAATCTCTGGGATACACAGTCAACAAAAAGAAGTCAAGACTAATATCCTCTCAAACAATAATTTTCCTGGGTGCCAGCTTGGATACAAACACCCAGAGAAACAAGGGCAATTAACTCAATACTTCAGAAAACTGGCAACCTTCACCAGGCTGACTGCAAGGAAAATCCTGCAGGCTCTGGGATTCATGGCATCTTGCATCCTGCTAATCCCATGTGCAAAGCTGCATATGAGGAAACTTCAGTGGTACCTAAAAAACTTATGGTCTCAACACAGTCACAGTTTGGAAGCAGTCATACCACTGATTCCATGTCTTCAAAAAGAATTTCTGTGGTGGGCTCAAGAATGCCAAAGAAACATAGGTCTCCCATTCTGCAAGCCTCAAGCAAATCAAGTCATCATAACAGACGCCTCGGACTACGCCTGGGGGGCGCACATGACAGATCGGTGCATTCAGGGCAAATGGTCACAAAAAGAAAAGCACCTACACATCAATCAAAAGGAAATGCTAGCAGTAATAAATGCTATTATGGCTTTCAAAGACCTACTGCATCCAGGACAGCTATTGATAAGGACAGACAACACCACAGTGATGTGGTACATAAACAAACAGGGAGGAACTCATTCATATCCCCTGTGCAGACTAGCCATGTCCCTTTGGAAAACGGCTCTGGAATTGCAAATCCAATTTCAAGCACAATTCCTGCCAGGAAAGGAAAACACACTGGCAGACAACCTGAGCAGAAGTATGACAGATCCACACGAATGGAAGTTGCATCCTCAAGTTTTTACAATGATAATTCAAGCATGGGGAAGGCCAGACATAGATCTCTTTGCCACCCACAGAAATTACCAATTGACAAAATTCTGCTCAAGGACCTTTCATCCACAGGCCTGGAAAGTGGATGCACTCTTTCAGTTGGACAACAATGATGGTTTATGCCTTTCCACCTCTTCCACTGCTGGCCAAAGTTCTATTAAAAGCCAGAGCAGACAGACCAAAGATGATTCTCATTGCTCCAGACTGGCCAAGACAACACTGGTACCCACTCCTGAGGAGCCTGACGTATTCCCCACCATGGATCCTGCCTCTAATGCCTCTTCTACTGACTCAGCACAACTTCAAAACTCTTCACAGTCAGCTGAAAACACTCAATCTAGCCGCATAGAGGATTCCTTAAATTCACAGCAGACCCTACTGTCCAAGGAGGTGCAGGATGTCATTTTGGAGGCCAGAAGGCCTTCTACTAGAAAAGCCTACTCCGCAAAATGGAAACGGTTTTGTGTCTGGAATCAGAAAAAGGGTCAGAATCCTGGAATACTGAATTTACCTCAAATACTGCAGTACCTAGCCGAGCTGCTAAGCAGTGGACTTTCATTCTCCTCCATCAAAATCCATGCCTCAGCCATTTCTGCAGAGTACAACACTGATCCTCCTTTATTCTCTCACCCTCTCTTAAGACAGTTCCTCAGAGGGGCTAAGAATATAAAACCCCCAAGGAAGCAACCAGTACCTGCTTGGGACCTCAATTTCATTCTAGAAAAACTAACCCTGCCTCCTTTTGAGCCAGCTGCTTCAACAGATCTGCAATATTTGTCATGGAAAACAGCCTTCCTTCTAGCTATCACCTCAGCACGCAGGGTTTCGGAACTTCAAGCCCTCATGGCTGTGCAGCCTTTCATCATTTTCCATCAGGACAGAGTTTCCTTACGAACCAATCCTTCATTTATGCCAAAGGTAATATCCAGGGTAGCCTTGAATCAGGCTATCCACTTACCTACCTTTTACCCTAATCCACAAAACAAAGGGGAGAGGCTACTACATTCCTTGGACATTCACAGACAGCTCCGTTATTATTTGGACAGAACAAAGACTTTCAGAAAATCAGAGCAACTCTGTGTCCTATGCTACAGGTGCTCAAGGGAAGCCTATTTCCAAACAGACAATCTCAAAATGGATAGCCCACTGCATACGCTTTTGTTACTCTTTTCATGGTAAAACTGTACCTACAGGCATCGGATCTCACTCCACAAGGGCCACAGCTACCTCTGCAGCTTTCCTCAGGGGGGTTCCTACCAAAGATATTTTGGAAGCAGCCACTTGGAGTTCTGTACATACTTTCTCCAAGCACGATCACCTACCATTATACTCCAAAACTAGAGCGGGCTTTGCCACTGCAGTCTTGCAGGGCATCTTGGCTCCACCTAGTTCCACTTAGTGCCTACCACCCCTTTATTAGCTTTGAGATTCTACCCATCTGTTATGACTGCAACTGTATGCACGATGAACATAGTACAGTTTTGTACCTACCATAAATGTAGATGTTAGAGTGCTAATACAGCTGCAGTCCAGGTTTCCCTCCCTCCTTCCCCTCTTGGGACAGGCCTTATGGCTAACACCTCCTCATACAACCTCATTGGGGTATTCTTCTATGGTGTATTTGCTTGCAACTACTGTTTTTTGATTATATTGCATTTGCTTTATTACATTAATGTTTTGCCTTCCTTCTGGGGGCACCTGACATCTGGGGCAAGAAAAACTGAAGAAAATGGTGTCTGCTGGTTCTTTTATAACCCTGTCGCACTGACGTCAGGGAAGAAGCGACGACAACCGATGCTGGACCTAGACTTTGGAATTCGGCCGACCGAGGACCCGCCTGACGGCAGGAAAACCCATCTGTTATGACTGCAGCTGTATTAGCACTCTAACATCTACATTTATGGTAGGTCCAAAACTGTACTTTTTGATTCATTGGAATCCTCATGTAGAGCAGCTGTCACAGGGTCTGTCATACGTAGGCATGCTTGGCTTAAAGAACAAGCCTTACCAGAACATGTCAAAGCAAAGTTATTGGATGCCCCATTGCAGAAAGATGTGTTGTTTGATGTCAAAGCAGAGGAAGTTTTGAAGAAAATGGAAGAAAAGACAAAATCTATGCAAACAGTTAAAGATTTTCTACAGGTACAACCTCCTCGTTTCAGCAGAAACTGGCCATCAAAAAACTGGTCCTTTCCTGCATCAGACAGACCCCAAAGAGGTAGGTACAGGCGCCCAAGGGGCAGAGGCCAGCCACAAGGTACTTTCAGGCCTAGACAATGGCATACAGCAACTCAGAGGTGGAGACGAAAGATCTCAACCTTTCAGGAAACAACACAATGACTTCCCTCTTTGCCTGCCAAGCAAAATTGCCCTGGCAGCACCTTTGGGAGGTAAACTGGCTCTATTTCCACAAAATTGGCGCATCATAACAAAGGACAAATGGATTCTGGACATTATTACCCGAGGCTACAGATTGCATTTCCACACTTTACCTCGGATGAGAGGCATTCCAAATCTGCCTCCAAACCAATGGGCAGAGGCTCAAGCGCAAATTTCAGCTCTCATGGATATGAAAGCAATTCAAAAGGTACCTACAAAAGAGCAAGGTCAAGGTTTTTACTCAAGACTGTTTCTAGTCCCAAGAAAGGACAAAGCCTGGGGGCCCATCTTAGACCTCTCAATTCTGAACACATACCTGGAGGTACCCAAATTCAAAATGCTCACTCTACAGCAGCTCCTTCCCATGCTGGGCAAGGAGTCTTGGCTGGTAACGTTGGACCTCAGAGGCATTCCTGCATGTCCCTATCAGACAAGATTGCAGAAGATACCTCAGATTTTTGACAGGTACAACGCATTATCAATTCTCTGCACTGCCCTTTGGCTTATCTACTGCGCCCAGAGTATTTACGAAATGCCTGGCATCAGTAATTGCATATTGCAGACAACGAGGAATAGAAATTTACCCATATCTGGACGACTGCCTGATCCAAGCAGACAGCTAGGACATTCTATTACAGCATCTGGCTTTTGTAACACAGCTGCTTAGTTGCCTAGGGTACACAGTAAACAAAAAGAAGTCAAAACTAATACCCTCGCAACAAATAATATTCCTGGGTGCCAGCTTAAATACAACGGCCCAGATGGCTTACCTCACGCTAGACAAACAAAAGCAATTGACTCAATGCTTCAAAAAGATAGCAACTTTTACCCAGCTCACTGCAAGGAAATTCCTGCAGGCATTGGGGTTCATGGCATCATGCATTCAACTAATCCCATATGCAAAGCTGCATATGAGAAAATTACAATGGTACCTGAAGAGTGTATGGTCTCAACACAGGCACAGCCTCGAAACAAATATACCTATCATTCCCTCCCTTCAAAGAGTTCCTATGGTGGACTCAAGCATGTCACACAAACAAGGGTCTTCCTTTCGTCTTACCTCCAGCAAACCAAACCATGACAACAGATTCTTCAGACTACGCCTGGGGAGCATACATGGCAGAGGACAGTGTATACAGGGCAAATGGTCTGCAAAACAAATGCATCTTCACATCAACCAAAAGGAGATGCTAGCTGTGCAAAATGCCCTGACAGCCTTAAAGGACCTCTTGCATCCAGGGCAACTTCTAATAAGAACAGACAACACCACAGTTATGTGGTACATAAACAGGGAGGAACACACTCCTACCCTTTATGCAGACAGGCTATGACCTTATAGAACACAGCTTTGACCTACCAGGTACAACTACAAGCACAATTCCTGCCAGGAAAGGAAAACCTATTGGCAGACTATTTAAGCAGAAACATGGCAGACCCCCCACGAGTGGAGACTACACCCACAAGTATTTTCAATGATAACTCAAAGATGGGGATGTCGAGACATGGATCTATTTGCATCCCCCAACAATTGCCAATTACAAAAATTCTGCACAAGGACTTCTCACTCCCTAGCCTGGAAAGTGGACGCACTATCATTCAGTTGGACAACACTGACAGGCTATGCCTTCCCTCCACTACCTCTATTGACCAAGGTATTACTGAAGGTCAGATCAGAGAGACCACAAATGATCCTCATTGCTCCGGACTGGCCACGCCAGCACTGGTACCCATTATTAAGGAACTTGACTCGCAGCCCTCCATGGATCTTGCCTCAATTCCCACTACTGTTGACTCAGAAAAACTATCAAACCCGTCACAGCCAGCTCAGAACTTTAAATTTAGCTGCATGGAGAATTCCTTAAATTATCAATCAACACTTCTCTCAAAGGACGTCCTGAATGTAATTATGGAGGCCAGGAGGCCCAGCACCAGGAAGACTTACTCAGACAAATGGAAAAGATTTTGTGCATGGCACCAGGCTAAAGGTCAAAATCCTTGGATTCCAAACATTCCTCACGTACTGCAATACCTAACTGAGATGCTACACAAAGGCCTTTTCTTCTCCTCCATTAAGATCCATGCTTCAGCCATTTCAGCTCAATATAATACGGATCCCCCAATTTTCTCACAAGCTTTACTTAGACATTTTCTCAGAGGGGCTAAGAATATAAGACCCCCCAGAAAACCACCAACACCAACTTGGGACCTGAACTTTGTTTTAGAAAAGTTAACACTACCTCCTTTCGAACCAGCATTCTCAGCAGAACTACAATACTTGTCTTGGAAAACAGCCTTGTTACTGGCTATTACCTCAGCACGCAGGGTCCCAGAACTGCAAGCACTTATGGCAGTGGAACCTTTCATCATTTTCTATCAGGACAGAGTCTCTTTACGAACTAACCCTACCTTCATGCCCAAGGTAGTATCCAGTGTGGCTTTGAATCAGACCATTTATTTACCCACCTTTTATCCTAACCCACAGAATAAAGGAGAAAGGCTCCTTCACTCTTTGGACATTCACAGACAGCAACGTTACTATTTAGATAAGACAACGAACTTCAGAAAAACTGACCAACTCTTTGTATCATATGCTGCAGGTTCACAAGAAAAGGCTATTTCAAAACAGACCATCTCCAAATGGATAGCACATTGTATCTGCTTTTGCTACTCGCACCATGGGAAGGCAGTGCCTGTCAATATTAGATCCCATTCTATCAGGGCTACTGCAACCTCAGCAGCCTTTCTCAGAGGGGTTCCAACCAAAGACATTTTGGAGGCAGCTACTTGGAGTTCAGTGCACACCTTTACCAAGCACTGCAACCTTCCATTATACTCAAAAACCAGGGCTGGTTTTGCCACTGCAGTTCTGTAGGGCATCCTAGCATCACCTAACCCAGTTTAGTACCAGCCACCCTTCCATAGCTTTGGGATTCTACCCAAGTGTGATGACTGCAGCAGTATAGCACGATGAACATAGTACAGTTTTGTACCTACCATAAATGTAGATGTTCGAGTGGTTATACTGCTGCAGTCCAGGTTACCCTCCCTCCATCCCCTCTACATACCAGGGTGTTACTTACAACTCCATGTACTTCAGTCTGTTGGGTGCATGTCTATATGGTGTATTTGCTAACAGCTAGTACTATTGTTTATCTACTAAGGTATTATTGCATAGCTATTGCATTGCCTTCCTACTTAGGAGCACCTGACATCTGGGGCAAGAAAAACTGAAAAAAATGGCGTCGGCTGTCTCTTTTATACCCCTGTCGCACTGACATCAGGGAAGAGGCGATGACAACCGACGCCGGACCAAGACTTTGGGATTCGGCCAACTGAGGGACCGCCTGACGACAGGATAACCCAAGTGTGATGACTGCAGCAGTATAACCACTCGAACATCTACATTTATTGTAGGTACAAAACTGTACTTTCCTTACAGGGGAACCCTTCCACACAAAAATTGTTCTTTTAAGAAAATATTGATATTTCATTTTATGACTAAAAATGGTATTCCACCTTTAAGAAACCTGATGTTTTATCACAGTGTCAGAAGTTTCCTGGCAGGGACCACTGTTTTCTTCTTAAGGTTAATTATATTTTGTGGATGATTTTTGTAATAAATTGTTGTACTGATTTTGAACATTTAAAAAAATATATGTGAAATTAAGGGATCGGGAAGTATTTTGACAGGGCAAAAATCTTTTTAAACATCTTAGTGCTTGTGTACACTTCATGACAACTTGCCTGTTCTGTCAGGGTGCATTGGAAAGAAGTGCTTTATTTTTGAAAGGATTTTCTTTGTTCTGCGTTTGGTCTTACAGTTCCCCACACAGTCCCCTTTTCTGTAAGTGCGCTTGTGAACACTTTGACAATTTACCTTTCCGCCGACTATTCCAGCAGCACTTACTGGTATTCAGAACTTTTCTTCGACTGCAGCATGGATACTTGCTACATTCCTGCTGGCTCTTCTCTCACTGTATCTTAAAAGCAGAAACACCACAAAGGGGGGCCCATGTGTTCTTCAGCTGTTAGTGTCCAGTTTGGAGACGCTCCATTAAATCTCCAGGTCATTTTTCTTCCATGGAATTACCTGCAAAGGAAAAAAAGGCTAGACGTTGTTCATCTGAAGACATGTTATCTGTCTGGAAAGATGATTTTCTTAAGTTGACAATTATTACAGGCTATTTTTCCTGGTGTTGAGAAATCCTTGAGGACAGTACCAGGAAAGAGGTTCCGGAGGAAAATTTGTCAGATTATTCTGACATGTGCAAAGACGGGCTTCTTCACCTGCAGATCCCAAAGTCCATTCTGAGCAAAAACTGGTCTTTACTACCTTCTTTGGCGGAATTTTCTTTTCCATTAACAATTTCCTGAGTGAATTAATTGATCTTTGTGTTTCACTGTTGCAGTCATCACATTTGGGTTATCCCTGTCAGGGTAGCTCTCGGCTGGCCCGAATACCAGAGACTTATTTCTGCGTCGGTTGCCGTCGCTTGAGGAATGACATCAGGTCATCAATAGTATCAAGGCAGCCGACACCATTGCATCAGTAGTTCTTGCCATGGAGGCCAAAGCAGAACCAGTTTGCATGAGTGCCGATTGGCCGCTACCTGAGTTTTTGTTTACCGAATTGAAGTTTAAGTCTTCTAAAGCTAAGCACCCCATTGGAAATTGTTTTTTCTTGCACTAACCGATGTCAGAAAAAGTTAATTGTCTCGCCTGTAGAAAGCAAATACCACACAGAGACTTCCACTATTACTGCGTCACTTGTTTAGGCACAGACCACGATGTCCCCCGTTGTCACTTCTGTGCTTTGTTCAACATCAGAACTATCCATAGTCGGGCCCTTATTGTAGCCAGATATTTTCACTTGCAGTCTTCGAATTCCCATATGGCTTCGGTAAGCCATCTGGCAGCAGATATTCCAAAAAAACAAAGGTAAAGACAGAGACCGACCTCGCAGGTCCAGACATACCGATGGCGCTTCCGTTAAGCTAGTAGTCAGTTCTCCAGTACTCAGTGAGGCTCATTCGCAACCCTGATGCCCACTTCTGTTGATTCGCAGGCCGCTATCGAGACCCTTTCAGAGTCTGGTATGCTGCAAAACTCTTCGGCTAAAGATCCTGTGGTCTGTACCTTGGATGGGTCCGGAGACACTGAGCAGGCACCAGCTTCCGAGGAAGTCCTTTGCACTATCGAATATCGACAAATAGAGGTCTTCTTTCATGACTACCCTTCTTTCAAAAATGACCAAGTTTCTTAGGCCCAGAGTACGAACCATACCCAAGAAACTGACCCACTCTCAGGTGCCTGTCTCAAATGCTTAAAATGGCAGAAGACTTTATCATGCTGATGCGGGGAAGCCAAGCTACTCTCTCCAAAAGGAAGAGATCTGTCCCCTGTAGTTTTGTCTTAACAAGAGTAAGATGAATCTGATTCATCTGAATATGAAGATATGTAACCCCTCTCCACTTATGAGGATTCTGATGCAGAGGATTCCATTGCTTCAGCCTCTCCCCCAGAGGATTTTTCCTTTGGGGTAACCTTGCATACTTTAAGGGAGCATTTCCAATAGGAGAGTCAGGACTACCCTCAGATTCCTAGATATTCCACAGCACAGACCCTTGGCCATCCCCTCCAGTCCTGGATTTTGTGGAGGATATTTTCCTCGAATCCAGCTAGACTCCTGATGCCCTTTCTCCAGCTCCTAGAAAACCAGACCGGTACTACAGAGTCCCTGACTCTCACAAATATTTTTTTAAAAGTCCTACAGCTGACCCTGAGGTCATTTCTCAAGGGCCAAAAGGGATTAAATCAACCTCTGCTAAGGATACCTCCCCCTCAGACAGGGATTCACAAGGATTGGACAGATGGGGTAAAAAAGTATACACCTCAGCTACTCTTGCTATTGGGGCACTCCTAAATTGTCAGTTCCATATGCTGAAATTTCAGCAACATATGTTTGAACTCCTTAAACAAAAAATGTCTTCCTTTCCTGCTTGTGCAGAATCTAAAGATTTACAAGAGTTAATGCATTCTGCAAGTCAAGTAACTAAACGCACCTTGCACTGTGGTTTTAATGCCCTAGAAGCTTGTTGCAGGGCAGCAGTCACTGGATCTGTCATTAGAAGGCATGCATGGTTTAAGGAACAGCCCCCTGCCAGACCATGTCAAATCTAAATTCTTGGATGCCCCCTTGCACAAAGATAACTTATTTGGCACTAAGGCAGAAAAGGTCTTAAAGATGGAAGAAAAAGCAAAATCTATGCAGACAGTTAAGGATTTCTTGCAGGTCCAGCCCCCTAGGTTCAGCAGGCATTGTCCCTCCAAACACTGGTCCTTTCCTGCTCCCAGTAAACCGGCCCAGCCTAGGCCCCATGGAAAAAGACCCCCCCAGACAGCAGCCACAGGGAACGCAGAGATCTAAGCAGTGGACTACAAAGAACTCACAATGACTCACCTTCGCCAGCTCCTCCTTCTCCCCACTTTCACTTTACCCCTAGGAGGAAAACTCTCCTTTCACTCACGCACCTGTGCCACCATTACCAAGGACCACTGGATTTTGAACATTGTGTCGCAGGGATACAAATTTTCCTTCCAGTACCAAAAGGGTTCCCAGATCTACTTCCAAATCAGTGGACAGAGGCTCAAAAGCATATCCTTTCCCTGCTATCTGAGGGCAGTTGAGCACATTCTTGCAGAACAGCTAGGCCAAGCTTTCTACTCCAGACTATTTCTGGTACCCAGAAAAAAAGGCACCTGGCCACCCCATCCTCTATCTATCCATTATAAACACCTTTCTGGTAATCCCAAAATTCAAAATGCTCACCCTCCAGTAGCTGCTACGCATGCTGTCCAAGGACGCTTGGCTAGCCACCCTAGATCTAAGAGAGGCCTACCTCCACATCATTCCTATCAGGGAATCATGCAGGAAATATCTCCGCTTCAGGGCAGGATCTCAACACTTCCATTTCTCTGCGCTTCCCTTTGGTTTATCTACTGCTCCCAGAGTTTTCACAAAATATCTGGCTCCAGCCATTGCCTTTTGCAGACAAAGAAATATTCAGATTTTACCCATATGTAGAGACGACTGCCTTATTCAGACAGACAGGAAAAGCTGCTCAAGCACCTGGCCTTTGTAAAGACCTTCCTAACCTCTCTAGGGTACACAACAAAAAGAAGTCCAAGCAGGTGTCTACCCAAAGGATAATCTTCCTGGGAGTAAGTCTGGACACACCATCCCAGATGGGCATACCTTACACCAGAGAAACAAATTTTCCTGACTACCTACTTCTCTCAGCTAGCCACCAGGCCCCAGCTAAACTGCAAGGAAGATCCTGTTAGCTCTGGGGTTCATTGCATCTTGCATACTCCTCATTCCATATGCCAGATTGCATATGAGGAAACCTCAGTGGTACCTAAAGAGCCTTTGGTGTCAACACTCTCAAGACCTGGAAACTAGTCTTCCTATAATTCCTTGCCTCAGAAAAGATTTTCTTTGGTGGGCAACAGCATGCTCCTTTAAGGGACTGACCTTCTCCCCACCCCCTGCCACCCTGACCCTCACCACAGACGCATAAGACTGTGCTTGGGGTGCACACCTGGATGGCAGGTGCATACAGGGCCAATGGGAGCCCACAGGAAATTCCTCTACACATCAGTCAAAAAGATGATGGCTGTGCAGCATGCCTTGATAGCTTTCAAGCCCCTTCTCTCCAGGGGCTATCCTGATCAAAACAGACAGCACCACTGATGTGGTACATCAACAAGCAGGGAGGGACTCGCTCCTACCCTCTATGCAGGCTGGCTGTGACCCTTTGGCACACAGCCTCTGCCATGCAACTACACCTGTTAGCACAATTCCTACCAGGCGCAGACCAATTAAGCAGAAATATTCTGGACCCACACGAGTGGTAACTCAACAGAAGTACCTTCAGCTTAACAACTCAGAAATGAGGAACCCCAAAGATCGGCCTCTTTGTCTCCCACACTAACCATCAGCTCAGCAAATTCTGCACCAGGGAGCATCACTGCGTGGCTTGGAAAGTGGATGCCCTGTCCTTCCCCTTAGTCAATTTATCGGTCTATGCATTTCCTCCCCTACCTCTCATCCCCAGGGTGCTGCTGAAAGTAAGGGATGAAAACCAAGGACCATTCTTATAGCTCCAGACTGGCCATGGCAACACTGGTACCCCTTGCTGTGCAGCCTGTCCCCTCTGCCTCCATGGCATCTTCCTCAGATTCCAAACCTCCTGACCCAGAGGGAAGGAGGAATTCGTGCATCCCCAATTACAGACACTTGGTTTGGCAGCTTGGCTTATTCCCTAACCCCGAACCAAACCGCCAACCTCATTTATCAGGTTCTGGATGTTATCTGTGAGGCCAGACACCTAGCACCAGAAAGTCTTATGCTGATAAATCTCACACCCTTTAGTCAAACAGTTCCCAAGAGGGGCTAGCAACTTGAGGCCACCCAGAAGGACATCAACACCAGCTTGGGACCTTAACTTTGTATTGAAAAAGCTTACCCTGCCCCCCTTTGAACCAGCTTCTTCTGCAGAGCTAAAATCTCTCCTGGAAGACGACATTCCTTCTGGCCATCACTTCAGCCAGAAGTGTCTGAGCTGCAAGCACTCATGGCTGTTGAACCCTTCATCATCATCATCATCATCATCATCCATGCAGACGGGGTATCCCTCAGAACTAACCCATCCTTCATGCCCAAGGTGGTCTCCAGTGTGGCTCTCAACCAATCCATTCATATGCCCGCCATTTTTCCTAAGCCCCAGAACAAGGGGGAAAGGATTCTTCACTCTCTAGATGTGCACAGATAGCTCAGATTCTGTCTAGACAGGGCTAAATCCTTCAGAAAGTCTGATCAATTGCTGGTTAGCTTTGCTACAGGGCCAGAAGGCAAAGCCATCTCCAAGTGAACCTTTTCCAAATGGATACCACACTGCATCCATTTCTGCTACAAACAGCATGGAAAGCCCCCCCCCCCCAAGGGGTCAGGACACACTCCACCAGAGCAGCCTCCACTTCTGCAGCTTTCCTCAGAGGAGTCCCCACCAGGGACATCCTGGAGGCTGCCACCTGGACATCTGTTCACACTTTTTTATCAAGCATTACCACCTGCCTCTCTTCTCCAAATCCAGGGCAGAGTTTGCCTCTGCAGTCTTACAGGGCATCCTAGCCAGCCCCTAGTTTCCTTGACTGCCTCCTCCCATTTCCTCATCTTTGGGAATCAACCCAAATGTGATGACTGCAACAGTGAAACATGAACATAGTACAGGTGTGTACACTTACAAATGTTGATGTTCGAGTGTATTCACTGTTGTAGTCCCTGTTTCCATCTCTCCATCCCCCTTTCTTCTCTTTCTCCTTTTATTACCATTCTTCCTTATTGTTCTCCTTTCCTTACAAGGGACATATTGGTATTTATTTTCCACAGATGGGGTTCTTCCACCAGAGCCTGGCCTCCTACTTCGGGGTTCCTGACAGGTTAGGGCAAGAAAAACTGATGTAATGGCGTCGGCTGCTTTACTTTGTACTACTGACAACTTGACATCAGTCCTCAAGTGACAGCAACTAATGCAGAAATATTAAGTCTCTGGTATTTGGGCCGGCCGAGGGCTACCCTGGCAGGGATAACCCAAATGTGATGACTGCAACAGTGATAAGTGTACACAACTGTACTTTTTTGTGAGAACAAGTGGATGTTCCCCCTAAATTGAGGAAATACACTCATTCCTCCTATTTTGTCAGCCTTGGACAGTGTGATTAATGCTGCCTGTAATGATCCTGATTCTTAACCTTCATTCCCCAAAAAACAAATGGACTATCTTGAGCTAACAGTTTTTTTTGTCATGAGGCCTAGATGCTGCTTCTATCTCTTTGCCAGCTCGAAACATACACTATCAATATGAGTCCTTCACCCCTGGACAAGAAGGCAGTGTACTGGACAGAGTTGGTAAGAAAATTTTCTTTTACACTTAACTCTGTAAGCTAAACTATAAGACATATATGTGGAAATTGTATTCTCTGTTGTGCTGACAGTTGAAGGGAATACTCTGCCATATTTCCTTCAGAAGGTAGCTCCTTTCTGAATACTGTTGTTTCTAATATTATATATGTAAACATGCTTTGAAAAGTGTGTATGATTGCACAGATACTGCATCTAGGCCACTGCTGGACTTTTGAGATGTCTGGGTATATATCCAAAAGTTTGCTGATGCAGTCTGAACTTTTGAGTTCTGCTTTTTATATAAGGTTTTTTTTAGCCTATTTGCTGCGTAGGTACTCAGTTTGATGAAAAAAGGGAAATTTAATTCAGGAGTGCCTAAGATTTTTCAAGTCCCCTATTACAAGTATCCCAAATCCTCTTCTAAGAAACCAAACAATCTGTGCCACCCCCAGCTAAACAGTGAGCAACAAGTATGGCACGATGGGAACAAGAAGAAATGGAGATCCTTTCAAAAAAAGGAGGTGGGACAGTTTAACATTTCAGAATGACTTTGCAAGCATTCTTCCACCTTCTCCCTTCTGTCTCTACTTCTCTCTAAATGTGTCGCACGGATTCTGTCTCTCTCCCTCCCTTTGGCAGCATATTGTGTCCTTTCTTGTATGTTAAGAGGTTCAGGAGGGTTACAGTTTGCATTGGATACAAATACCTTTCAGAGGAGATGTTCGTGTTACCCTGCTGTAGTCATCACACTTGGGTTTTCCTGTCGTCAGGCGGTCCCACAGTCTGTCCGAATTCCAAAGTCTTGGTCCGGCGTCGGTTGCTGTCGCTTCTTCCCTGACGTCAGTGCGCCAGGGGTATATGAGACATCCGGCGCCATTTTCTTAAGTCTTTCTTGCCGCGTGGTGCCCGAAGCAGAAGCAGTTCGCAAGTGCCGGTCGGCCGACACCTGAGATTTTCGAATCAAATTTCAGTCCGAAGTCTTCAAAGCGAAGTACCCCGTTGGGGAACCTTTTCTTGCCTCTGACCGATGTCAGAAAAAGTTAATTGCATTTCTTTGGGAAGCAAATACCTCATAAGGACTTTCATTCTTATTGTATACTTGCCTAGGCCCAGACCAGGACGTCACTGGTTGTCGGTTTTGTGTAGGTTCAATAAGTGAACAATAAAGCGGCGCTTTGATTTTGCACGACACTACTTCGGTAGGAAATTTAATTACACTATGCTGTCGGAGCAACCGACTACTGGTGTGCATAAAAAAGGTAAAGATAAGGATAGGCAGCCTAAATCCAAGCCAGACTCCGAGGCCTCGGCTGGACCGGTCGCTGGTTCTCCGGTTTTCAGTGAGGCGCCTATGCAGCCCCGACGACCGCAGAATTGGAACCCCAGACCACTTCGGATTCCCAAGCAGAGAGTTCTAGGCCGACGCAGCCATTTTCTTTAGGCCATACCGACAACATTGCAGAAGGGGAAGCCGATGCGGTGGAAACGCCTTCGGTTACAGAGGGTGTCTTCAGACAGACTACTCTCACCATAAAATCTTATGCTAAGCTTAAGACTCCTCTAAAACCAAAAAAGACTGCACAACTGTCCCCAGTTCAAGGACCCATGCCTAAGAAACAGATGCTTAAAATGGCTGAAGATTTGATTTCTTTAATCAGGGGTTCCCAAACCCCCCCCCCCAGACAAAAGGCCTAGACAAGAGGAGGATTATGCCTCCTCTGATCAAGTGTCTATCTCCTGAGGCTCCTCTGAGGAACAGGATTACTCTTTTTTTTTTTTTTTTTTTTTTTTTTTTTTTTTCCCCCCTTATGAAGATTCAGATGCTGAAGATTGCATTCCCTCAGCTTCTCCCCCTGAAGACTATTACTTTGGGGAAACCTTACATACCATGAGGGAACACTTCCACTGGGAAGGTCAGGACTACTCCGACTCAAAGAAAAGGCTCCGAGAGTTCCTGTTACTCCCCCAGCACAGACCACATGTCCTTCAAGGATGCATCTACAGTCTTTACAAATGGGTTGTCCTGTCGTCAGGCAGCCCTTCGGTCGGCCGGATTCCAAAGTCTGGGTCTGGCTTCGGCTGGTGTCGCACTTCACCCGACGTCATTGCGGCAGTCATTCGGGTATAAAGGCATCAGCCGACGCCATTTTCCTCAGTCTTTCTTGCCGCGTGGCGCCCGAAGCAGAAGCTGTTCGCAAGTGCCGGTCGGTCAGATCCAGAGATTACTACTACCGAATACTACTTCGAAGACTTCTATAAAGCTAAGTACCCCGTTGGGGACTCTTTCTTGCCTCAGCCGATGTCAGAGAAAGTTAATAACTGTTTATCTTGTGGGAAACCAATACCTCATAAAGATTTCCACTCCTGTTGCATACATTGTTTAGGCCCAGACCACGACGTAGCAGCTTGTCTAGCCTGTGCTTCTTTTAACCAACGGACGCTTAGACGTCGCTCGGACTTTGCTGAACAGATTTTCGGCTCCGATTTTGCCTACATTATGCCGTCGGATCCTCCGACTACGCAAATAACCAAAAAACGCAAAGAAAAGGACTGACACTCGCGGTCCGCGGTTTCTGCCGAAACCGCGGTTAAGCAAACCACGAGTGTCTCTGTTTCGGCCGAAACCGAGCAAGCAGTTCTTTCTTCAGCCGATAACTTGCTTTCTACCGAGGCCTCTTCTAACCTGGTAGAAACGGCTTCTGAAATCCAACCTTCTGTTGCGATTTCACAGGATTTATCAGACACCATTCCCCTAGATATTTCTACCCCTGCATGTGGAGCTGCTAGGCCTCCTCCAGCTATGTCTATTAAGGCCTTTGCCAGGGCTAAAGCAGCCAAAGCATCAAAACCTGTGCCTGCCAAGCCCCCCTCTCACAGGCCCAGCACCAGCTCCCATATGCTTTCTTTGGCAGAGGATCTCATCTCTTTAATTCGTGGAGCCCAGCCTCATCCAGACAGGGCCTCTCTCCCTCCTCCAGAAAAGAGGCCTAGAGCAGAGCCCCCTGGGCCAGTAGCCACAGATGATTCCTCTGATGACTCAGAACATACAGACCCTCCTGAGGCTTCTTATTCTCCTTACGAAGACTCTGATGCTGAGGAATCCATCCCTTCAGCCTCTCCTCCTGAGGAATTTTCCTTTGGGGAAACCTTTCATGCTATGAGGGAACAATTTCAGTGGCAGGGCCAAGATTTCTCAGACTCTAGAAAAAGGCTTAGGACCTTTCTACATTTGCCACAGCATAGGCCTTTAGCTATACCTCCAGTTCTATCTGTTGATGATGCATTTAATGATGCTTGCACTGCTCCTGATACTTTACCTCCGGCTCCCGCTAAGCCCGATAGGTACTACAGGGTCCCGGACACTCATCACCACTTAAATAATGTAGCAGCTACTTCTTCTAAAAACCCCCTCCCCTCTGAAAGGGAATCCAGGTCCTTAGAGAGATGGGGTAAAAAAGTTTACACCTCTGCTACTTTGTCAGCTAGAGCTTTGAACTGCCAATTTCATATGATTCAATATCAAGAGTTTATGCTTGACCAGTTGACTAAAAAGCTGTCCTCTGAAGAATCTTTAGATAAAAAGTATGTTCAAGAAATGTTACATAACATACAGCAGGTTAGTAACCATTCTTTAAAATGTGGCTATGATGCACTGGAGGCTTCCTTTAGATCAGCCATGACTGGCACAGTTATCAGGAGACATGCATGGTTGAAAGAACAGGCATTACCAGACCATGTCAAATCTAAGCTTTTGGATGCACCTATGGACAAGGTCAATTTATTTGGTGCCCCCGCACAGCAGGTACTAAAAAAGATGGAAGAGAAAGCAAAATCTGTGCAAACAGTGAAACATTTCTTACAAGTTCAACCTCCAAGGTTTAGCAGGAACTGGCCCTCCAAGAATTGGTCCTTTCCGGACTCCTCTAAGGCACAAAGAGGCAGGAATAGGCTCTAGAGGCAGGAACCAATCCAGGGGTGCCTACAGGGGTCGCCAGTGGCAGGGTAACAACCAACGAGGCACGGATACAGCCACCACCACTACAACAACTCAATCACAGTGACTTGGCGGTGGCACCGCCTACCAGGGAACAACTAGAAGCACCCTTAGGCGGAAAGCTAACATTATTTTCAAGAAACTGGCACTGCATTACAAGAGAAAAATGGATTTTGCAGACTATAGACAAAGGTTACAGGTTCCATTTCCATACACTACCAGGAAAGACAGGAATGCCAAACCTACCACCTTCTCAGAGAGCAGAAGCTCTAAAACAAATATCTCAATTATTAAGAATGAGAGCTGTGGAAAAGGTACCATTTACGGAGCAAGGGAAGGGATTTTACTCCAGGCTCTTCCTGGTACCAAGAAAGGAAAACAAATGGAGGCCTATTCTAGACCTGTCCGCTTTAAACACATTCCTCATTGTTCCAAAATTCAAAATGCAGACCCTACAGCAGCTTCTTCCCATGCTGGGCAAGGAGTCTTGGCTGGTAACTCTAGATCTCAAGGAGGCATACCTGCACGTCCCCATAAGACCAATTTGCAGAAGATACCTCAGATTTCTTGCAGGATCAGAGCATTATCAATTCTCAGCATTGCCCTTTGGCTTATCTACTGCGCCCAGAGTGTTCACGAAATGCCTGGCATCAGTAATCGCTCATTGCAGACTTCAGGGAATTCAAATCTATCCCTACCTGGACGACTGCCTGATACAAGCGGACAACAAAACAAACTAACAGAAGACTTACAAAGAGTCATCTACCTGCTGCAAGCCCTGGGATATACAGTCAATACAAAAAAGTCAAGGCTGATTCCATCCCAAAAAATAACCTTTCTGGGTGCAGAATTGGACACATCAAAACAAATGGCATTTCTAACTGCAGAAAAGAAAGAGCAACTTCCTCTCTACTTCTTGGCATTAACAAAGCAGAGCCATCTAACTGCAAGAAAAGTGCTACAAGCTCTAGGCTTCATGGCATCCTGCATAATACTGGTCCCTCATGCCAGGCTGCATATGAGAAAGCTACAGTGGTACCTAAAGAATTTGTGGTCTCAGCACAAGCACAGCCTAGAAACCAAAATTCCAATGATCCCATGCCTGAAGCAAGAGTTCTTATGTTGGGCTCAGGCCTGTCAATCAAACACAGGACTGCCCTTCTGCAAAAGTCAACCAAGACAAACCATCACGACAGATGCCTCAGACCTCGGTTGGGGGGCACACATGATGGGCAAGTGCATTCAAGGCCTATGGACTCAAGACCAGCTGCATCTGCACATAAATCTAAAAGAAATGATGGCAGTAAAATTGGCAATCCAGGCATTCAGACCTTTTCACCAAGAAGGCCAGTTGATGATAAGGACAGACAACACCACAGTTATGTGGTACATCAACAAACAGGGAGGCACACACTCATACCCTCTATGCCGGCTGGCACTGGACCTATGGGATGTGGCTCTGAGCTACAACATTCAGTTACAGGCAATTTATGTACCCGGGAAGGAGAACATTCTAGCAGACATATTAAGCAGAACTACAACAGATGCCCACGAATGGATGCTGCATCCGGACATCTTCAAAACCATCACAAGAGAATGGGGATTACTACAAATAGACTAGTTTGCATCCCCATTCAATCACCAGTTGAAGAAATTCTGCACAAGGACTTACCACCCACTTGCTTGGAAGGTGGACTCCCTATCCTTCAGTTGGAAAAGCCTGACAGCATACGCATTCCCACCACTTCCTTTGATGCACAAGGTGCTTCTCAAGATCAAAGAGGAACGAATGAGGATCATTCTGATAGCCCCAGACTGGCCAAGACAACATTGGTATCCACTGCTGAGGAGCATGTCCCGGGAACAAATATGGACACTGCCCCTGATCCCATTACTGCTGACACAGAACAACTACAACATCCTGCATCCAAACCTAAAAACTCTGCAGCTAACTGCCTGGAACATTACATAACAGCAATTAACCCAAATTTATCCCAAAGGGTTAAAGACATAATCCTGGAGGCTCGTAGACCTTCAACAAGAAAGAATTATGCAGCAAAATGGAAAAAATATCTCATCTGGAGTACTGCAAAGGGGCAAGATGTGACACTGGTGAACTTAGCCAACATCCTGGAGTACTTGGCGGAGCTCTTTCATACAGGCCTGTCCTATTCCTCCATCAAGATACATGCATCAGCTATTTCAGCAGAATACAGCTTGGATCCTCCTGTCTTCTCGCATCCTCTGCTCAGACAGTTTCTGAGAGGAATTAAAAATGTAAAACCTCCCAGGAAACCTCCATTGCCAGCATGGGACTTGAACTTTCTGCTAGAAAAACTGACTCTACCTCCTTTCGAACCAGCAGCTACAGCAGAATTGCAATACTTATCCTGGAAGACTGCTTTCCTGCTGGCAATAACTTCAGCAAGAAGGGTCTCTGAACTACAGGCATTAATGGCAGTACAACCCTTCCTGATCTTCCATCAAGATAGTGTCCTTGAGAACAAATCCTACATTTATGCCTAAGGTGGTATCCAGAGTCTCTTTAAATCAGGCTATCCACCTTCCTACATTCTTCCCCAATCCACAGAACAGGGGAGAAAAGCTCTTGCATACCTTGGATGTACACAGACAATTACGCTACTACCTGGACAGGACAAAAAAACAATAGAAAAACTGACCAGCTTCTGGTAGCATATGCAACAGGAAAGGAAGGAAAAAATTTCTAAACAGACAATCTCCAAATGGATAGGAAATTGCATTAGATTTTGTTACTCCTACCATGGAAAGAAAACTCCAGAGAACATCAGGCCTCACTCCACAAGGGCTACAGCCACTACCACAGCTTTCTTACGAGGAGTGGCTACCAAGGACATTATAGAGGCTGCTACTTGGACCTCCGTGCATACATTTGCCAAGCATTATAATTTACCTCTATACTCTAGATCCCGTGCTGGTTTTGCCACTGCTGTTTTGCAAGGGATGCTGACTACACCATAATCTATTCTCATTTCCTCCTCCCCTAGTCTAGCTATGGTCTTCTACCCATTTGTAAAGACTGCAGATGCATCCTTGAAGGACATAGTACAGTTTTGTACCTACCATAAATGTAGATGTCCGAGAGGAATGCATCTGCAGTCAGGATTACCCACCCTCCTTCCCTCTGAGGTACTCCTAGGGTACTTACCAATCTTCAGCTAGCTTGGGGGGGATCTATTATGGTGTATTTGTTTGTATATATGTACATACATGCTTATTTTGTGTGTTTGCTCTCTACTATTTGGAAACTTTGGCATTTATCCAAATTTAGCCATCCAAGAGGGCACCTGGCATCTGGGGCAAGAAACACTGAGGAAAATGGCGTCGGCTGATGCCTTTATACCCGAATGACTGCCACAATGACGTCGGGTGAAGTGCGACACCAGCCGAAGCCAGACCCAGACTTTGGAATCCGGCCGACCAAAGGGCTGCCTGACGACAGGACAACCCATTTGTAAAGACTGCAGATGCATTCCTCTCGGACATCTACATTTATGGTAGGTACAAAACTGTACTTTGCTATCCCTCCAGTTTTAGACATTGTGGATGATGTTTACTTAGAATCTAGTCTAAATCCAGATTCTCTGCCTCCTGCTCCAGCCAAACCTGACATATTATAGAGTGCCTGACGCACACAAATTCCTTTACAAAAGCCCTGCTGCTGACCCAATCTCCCAGGGTCCCAAAGGGGCTAAGGCTTCTATGGCTAAAAATCCTGTACCCTCTGAAAGGAACTCCAGAGCACTAGATAGGTGGGGGAAGAAGGTTTACACCTCAGCTACTCTAGCTATGAGAGCATTAAATTGTCAATTTCACATGCTGAAATACCAGCAATTCCTCATGTCTCATGAAACAAAAGATGAGCACGCACCCTCAACCGTCTGAATTCAAGGATATGCAGGATCTGTTGCATGCAGCTTAACAGGTGGGCAAACATACTTTACAATGTGGATTTGATTCCTTGGAAGCTTCCTGTAGAGCAGCTGCTACTGGGTCTGTTATACGTAGGCATGCTTGGTTAAAGCAACAAACTCTGCCTGATCATGTAAAAGCAAAGTTACTAGATGCACCCTTTACAGCAGGATGTCTTATTTGGGGTTAAAGCAGAAGAGGTTTTAAAGAAAATGGAGGATAAGGCAGAATATATGCAGATGGTCAAAGATTTCTTACAGGTACAACCCCCACGCTTCAGCAGAAATTGGCCAACAAAAAATTGGTCCTTTCCAGCTTCTGACAGACCACAGAGGGGTAAATACAGGTGCCCAAGGGGCAGAGGTCAAGCTCAAATCCCTTACAAACCTCGCCAATGGGGCACTGAAACACAGAGGGGAGGAGAAGACAGGCCCCAAACTACTAGAAGACGAACACAATGACTTAAAACTAAAACTGCCAAGCGAAGCTCTCTTGGCAGCTCCCTTGGGAGGAAAATTAGCACTTTTTTACAGACAACTGGCGCATCATCACAAAGGACAAATTGGTCCTAAACATTAACTCTCAAGGATACAGATTCCATTTCCACACCTTGCCAAGACTAAAAGGAATGCCAAACCTGCCACAAAATCAATGGGCAGAGGCTCAAACACAAATTACAGCTCTCATGGACATGAGAGCCATTCAACTGGTACCTACATAGGAGCAAGGCCAAGGATTTTACTCAAGGCTCTTTCTAGTCCCCAGAAAGGACAATGCATGGAGACCCATTCTGGACCTTTCTATTCTAAACACCTACTTGCAAGTACCCAAATTCAAGATGCTAACACTACAGCAGCTTCTTCCCATGTTTGGCAAGAAGGCTTGGCTAGTAACGTTGGACCTCAAGGAGGCTTACCTGCATGTCCCTATCAGACAAAATTGCAGAAGATACCTCCGTTTCATTGCAGGTTCAACCCATTACCAATTCTCTGCACTGCCCTTTGGCTTATCTACTGCGCCCAGGGTCTTCGCAAAGTGCCTGGCTCCAGTAATTGCATACTGCAGACAAAGAGGAATTCAAATATACCCATACCTGGACGACTGCCTCATCCAAGCAGAAAGCAAGGACATTCTTACAACATCTGGCTTTTGTAAAACACCTAAGTTGCCTAGGGTACACAGTAAACGAGAAGAAATCAAAACTAGTGCCCTCACAAAATGACATTCCTGGGTGCCAGCTTGAATACAATGGCCCAGATGGCTTATCTGATGCCAGACAAACTACAACTAACACAATACTTCAAAATAATGGCAACAAAGACCCAACTCCCTGCAAGAAAAATTCTGCAGGTCTTTGGTTTCATGGCATCTTGCATACTACTACCATTTGCAAAACTGCATGAGGAAATTACAATGGTACCTGAAAAGCGTATGGACTCAACACAGCCACAGCTTGGAAACAATGATACCTCTCATTCCCTGCCTTCAACAGGAGTTTCTATAGTGGTCACAGGCATGTCTCCTCAACAAGGGTCAGCCTTTCACCTTACCCCCAGCCAGGCAAACTGACAACAGATGCATCCGACTACGCCTGGGGGGCACACATGGCAGAACAGTGCGTTCAAGGCATATGGACTGCAGATCAAAGGAATCTGCACATCAATCAAAAAGAAATGCTAGCTGTACAGAAAGCACTGTGACAGCCTTCAAGGACCGCTTACATCCAGGACAGCTTATAATAAGGACAGACAACACCACAGTAATGTGGTACATAAACAAGCAAGGGGGTACACACTCCTACCCTCTATGCAGGCAAGCAATGACCTTGTGGAACACAGCACTGACTTACCAAGTTCAATTACAAGAACAATTCCTGCCAGGAAAAAAGAACACATTGGCAGACGACCTAAGCAGGAGCATCATGGACCCCCACGAGTGGAAACTGGATCCACAAGTATTTGCAATGATAACTCAAAAATTGGGGCGCCCAGACATAGTTTTGGGGGTTGGCAAACAGGTCTATCAGCTATCAAAATTCTGCACAAGGACATTCCACCATCAAGCTTGGAAAGTGGACGCCCTCTCATTCAGTTGGAAAATGTTGACAGTATATGCCTTTCCTCCATTGCCTCTTCTCACAAAGGTGCTGCTGAAAGTCAGGATGGAGAGACCCCGAATGATACTCCTTGCCCCAGACTGGCCACGCCAGCACTGGTACCCACTGCTAAGGAACATGGCTCACTGCCCACCATGGAATTTACCACAAAACCCTCATCTCCTCACACAGCAAGACAGCCAGATTCTACACAGCCAGCTCAAAACCTTAAATTTGGATGCATGGCAAATCACCTAAGCAACCAGCCAGCTCCTCTTTCACAAGCTGTTATGGATGCCATTCTGGAGGCCAGGAGGCCCAGCACCAGGAAAGCCTACTTAGACAAATGGAAAAGATTTTGCGCCTGGAACCAAGCTAAAGGCCAAAATACCCTTGAGCCGGACATACCTCAGATCCTACAATATTTAACTGAGATGTTACACAAAGGATTTTCTTTTTCATCTATTAAAATCCACGCCTCAGCTATTTCAGCTCACTACAACATGGATCCTTCTTTATTTTTGCACCCACTTCTAAGGCAGTACCTCAGAGGGGCCAAAAACATTAGGCCTCCCAGGAGAGCACCAACACCAACTTGGGACCTCAACTTTGTTCTGGAAAAACTCACTGCCACCTTTAGAGCCAGCTTTCTCGGCTGATTTACAGTTTATATCATGGAAGACTGCCCTGCTGCTAGCAATTACTTCAGCCAGAAGAGTCTCAGAGCTACAGGCACTAATGGCAGTAGAGCCTTTCCTCATTTTCCATCAAGACAGAGTTTCTCTACGAACTAACCCCTCCTTTATGCCAAAGGTGGTATCCAGTGTGGCTCTAAATCAAACTATCCATTTACCCACCTTCTTCCCAAATCCACAGAACTAAGGAGAAAGACTCCTGCACTCCTTGGACATTCACAGGCAACTACGTTACTACTTGGATAAAACTAAGGTTTTCAGAAAATCTGACCAGCTTTTTGTATCCTATGCTACAGCATCTCAGGGTAAGGCTATCTCAAAACAGACCATTTCCAAATGGATAGGACATTGCATACGTTTTTGCTACACCCATCATGGAAAACCAGTTCCTGCAAGCATAAGGCCCCACTCCACCAGGGCAGCTGCTACATCTATTGCCTTCCTCAGGGGGGTACCAACCAAGGATATTCTGGAAGCTGCAATTTGGAGTTCAGTACACACCTTCACCAAACACTATCACTTACCACTTTACTCTAAGACTAGAGCTGGCTTCGCCACTGCAGTTTTGCAGGGCCTTCTAGCCTCCTCTAACCCTGTTTGACCCCACCTCCCTTCCTTAACTTTGGGATTCAACCCAAGTGTGATGACTGCAGCAGGGTAACACGATGAACATAGTACAGCTTTGTACCTACCATAAATGTAGATGTTCGAGTGTATACCCTGCTGCAGTCCAGGTTACCCTCCCTCCATCCCCTCTGAACTAGCTGGACTTATCTATACCTTTCTATCCTATACAACCTCTGTGGTGTATTTGCTTGTGCCTGAAAGTATTATTTTATTTTTATATGTACATTTTTATATAGCAATATATATATTGCCTACCTATTGGGGGCTCCTGACATCTGGGGCAAGAAAAACTGAAGAAAATTGCGTCGGATGCCTCTTGTATACCCTTGGCGCATTGACTTCAGGGAAGAAGCGACAGCAACCGACGCCGGACCAAGACTTTGGAATTCGGGCAGATTGCGGGGACCGCCTGACTGCAAGATAACCCAAGTGTGATGACTGCAGCAGGGTATACACTCTAACATCTACCTTTATGGTAGGTACAAAACTGTACTTTCCTCCCCATCCCTCAAACCAGAGTTTTCCCCCCTCAACTCTTACTCATCCTAGGAGTTGTAGAATCAGTGCAAAGGCTTCAATTCCACAATGTTTATGCTTCCAGAGAAAATGTTCTTATGGACACCCGATCTAGATATTTCCTCTCTAAGTACCAAACTACCAAAATTCAAAATACTGACCCTTCAAAGTCTGTTACCTCTTGTCCCTCTGAGTTTCTTGGTAACACTAAGTCTAAAGGATGGCTTTTACATCTCCATAGGCAGAAGCTTTAAGAAATTTGTCATTCTGTATTTAGTTCACATTAGTCAGTTATCTGCAGTACCCTTTGATGTTAAGTATCTCACCTTCATTCTTTACATACGGAATCACTCTGCCTATTTACAAGCTGGAAGACTTCTGGTTGGCTAGTGGCTAGGTAGGTATCCCATGGTGCACCAGTACAATCCCCAGATCTCGTTTGCTGCGTCAACGAGTTCGGTTGTGCTTCTCTTTGGCTCTGGCTAAATGTTTGCATATTTTTCACTTTATCAGAGTTTTCTTCACTGTTTAGCTTAAGATGTTCTTCGTATTTCACTGTTGCAGTCATTACATTTGGGTAATCTGCTGGCAGGTTGCCCTCAGTCGGCCTGATTAACAAAGTCTTGGGTCCTGCATCGGTTGCTGTCCCTTCTTCCATGACATCTGGTAGTCAGGGGTATAAAACATGCAGCAGACGCCATTACATCAGTCTTTCTTGCCGCACTGTGCCCGAAGCAGAAGCAGTTCGCAAGTGCTGGTCGGCCGACTCCTGAAATTTTCGTTTTCGAGTTTCAGAACCAAAGTCTTCAACTAAAAAGCTAAGTACCCTGTTGGGGAAACTTTTTCTTGCTCCTTACCGATGTCAGTAAAAGTTAATAATTGTATTACTTGTGAGAAGCAAATACCTCAAGCATTTCCATTTGTACTGTATTCCTTGCCTAGGCCCTGACCACGACGTACCTTGCTGTCAGATGTTCTTCGTGTTTCACTGTTGCAGTCATTACATTTGGGTAATTTGCTGGCAGGTTGCCCTCAGTCGGCCTGAATTCCAAAGTCTTGGGTCCTGCATCGGTTGCAGTTTCCTCTTCCATGATGTCAGGGGTATAAAACAGGCAGCCGACATTTCCTTTAGTCTTTCTTGCCGCACAGTGCCCGACGCAGAAGCAGTTCGCAAGTACCGGTCGGCAGACTCTTGAAATTTTCGAATTTGAGTTTCAGAACCGAAGTCTTCACTAAAGCCAAGTACCCCGTTGGGGAAACTTTTTTTCTTGCTCCATACCGATGTCAGTAAAAGTTAATTGCATTACTTGTGGGAAGCAAATACCCCGTACAGATTTCCATTTATACTGTATTCCTTGCCTAGGCCCCTATCATAACGTGCCAAGCTGTCGGTTTTGTGCTAGATTTAACCAATGCACTATTAAGCATCAGTATAGCTTTGCTTCAAAATATTTTGGAAACAGATTTAACTATCCTGAAATGTCTGATAGCAATCCGACTACCGGAGTTCACAAAAAAACTCAAAGAAAAGGACAGAGACAGACGTAGGTCCAAAACAGACTAAGCTTCTCCTAAGCCAGTCACCGGTTCGCCAGTACTCAGTGAGGCGCTTTCGCAGCCCCTGATACCCGCTACTTTCGAGTCGCAGGCCTCTACCGTGACACATGTGGAGTCCGTCACGCCGCAAGATTCTCAAAAGTATTGTACCCGCAGATGTCTCCCCCGGATGGGTCCGGAGCCACTGAGCAGGCACTGGCTTCTGAGGGTGTCTTCAGGCCACAGCATTTCTATATAAAACCGACACCAGCTTCAAAATCAAAGACAAAAACAACTTCTAAAGCTAAAAAATAGACGCATGAGCCATGTGCACAGGCCTCTATGCCCAAAAAGCAGATGATCAAAATGGCTGAATTCCTAATTACCTTGATCAGGGGTTCCCAACCATCTCCTGATAAGAGGCCTAGGCAAGACACTGATTATGAATCTTCAGATCAGGTTTCTATTTCTTCTGATTCCTCTTCTGATCAGAAATTTTCTGTACCTCCCTATGAGGATTCTGATGCAGAGGAATCTATCCCATCTGCATCTCCTCCTGAAGATAATTTTTTGGAGAAACCTTGCATACTTTCAGGGAGCATTTTCACTGGGGAGAGTCAAGACTTCTCAATCAAAAAAGAGGCTAAGGAATGTCCTTCTCCCTCAGCATAGGCCTTTAGCCATACCTCCTGTGTTAGACATTGTGGATGATGTGTTTTTGGAGTCAAGCTCGACTCCAGACTCCTTTCCTCCGGCTCCTAGCAAGCCAGACAGATATTACAGGGTTCCTGACTCTCACAAATTTTTATTTAAAAACCCTGCTGCTGACCCTGAAACTGATGTTCATGTTACACTGCTGCAGTCATCACACTTGGGTTATCCTGCCGTCAGGCGGTCCCGCAGTCGGCCTGAGTTCCAAAGTCTTGGTGCGGCGTCGGTTGCAGTCGCTTCTTCCCTGACGTCAGTGCGACAGGCGTATAAAAGAGGCAGCCAACGCCATTTTCTTAAGTCTTTCTTGCCGCGCGGTGCCTGAAGCAGAAGCAGTTCACAAGTGCCGGTCGGCTGACTCCTGAGATTTTCAAATCGAATTTCAGACCGAAGTCTTCAATAAAGCTAAGTACCCCATTGGGGAACCTTTTCTTGCCTCAGACCGATGTCAGAAAAAGTTAATTGCATTTCTTTGGGAAGCAAATACCTCATAAGGATTTTCATTTTTATTGTATTCCTTGCCTAGGCCCAGACCACGACGTCACAGGTTGTCTGTTTTGTGCTAGGTTTAACAAACTAACTATTAAACGTCTGTTTGATTTCGCCTGACATTATTTTGGTAGAAAATTTAATTATACCATGCCGTCGGAGCAACCGACGACCGGGATGCATAAAAAGTGCAAAGATAAGGACAGGCAGCCGAGACCCAAACCAGACACCGAGGCCTCTGTTAGGCCAGTCGCCGGTTCTCCGGATTTCAATGAAGCGGCTACGCAGCCCCTAACAACCGCTGATTTAGAACCCCAGGCTGCATCCGACTCCCAAACTGAGATTGCTGGGCCTCCAGAGCCTTTATCTTTAGACCAGACTCCATGGCTGAAGGGGATTCCGGTGTAGTTGAAAGGCCTTCAGTTGCTGAAGGTGTCTTCAGACCGACTACACTTACTATTAAATCCTATGCAAAGCTGAAAACTCCTTTAAAAGTAAGGAAGCCTGTACAGCAGTCTCCAGTACAAGGCCTCATGCCTAAGAAACAGATGCTTAAGATGGCTGAAGACTTAATTACGCTAATCAGGGGTTCCCATCCCCCTCCTGACAAAAGGCCTAGACAGGAGGAGGACTACGCTTAGTCTGACCAGGTTTCCATTTCCTCAGATTCTGCTGAGGAACAGGAATACTCTCTCCCCCTTTTGAAGACTCTGATGCCGAAGAGTCTATTCCTTCAGCATCTCCCCCAGAAGACTTCTCCTTTGGGGAAAATTTACATACCATGAGGGAACAGTTCCACTGGGAAGGCCAGGATTACTCTGATTCTAAGAAAAGGCTCGGAGAGTTCCTTTTATTACCCCAGCACAGACCTCTTGCTTTTCCACCTGTGTTAGACATTGTGGATGATGTTTATTCAGAATCTAGCCTTAACCCAGATTCATTACCTCCTGCACCAGCCAAACCAGACAGTACAGAGTCCCTGACTCACACAAATTCCTATATAAAAGCCCTGTTGCTGACCCAGAAACCATTTCCCAGGGTCCCAAAGGGGTTAAGGCCTCTATTGCTAAAAATCCTGTACCCTCTGAAAGGGATTCTAGAGCACTAGACCGATGGGGAAAGAAAGTATATACCTCAGCTACTCTGACTATGAGGGCCTTAAATTGTCAGTTTCACATGCTGAAATATCAACAATATTTGATGTCTCAATTAAAACAAAGAATGGTCACACATACAGAGCAGCCTGATTACAAGGAAATGCAAGATTTGTTGCATGCAGCAGAACAAGTGAGAAAACATACTTTGCAATGTGGATTTGATTCATTGGAAGCTTCTTGTAGAGCAGCAGTAACAGGGTCTGTCATTCGTAGGCATGCTTGGTTAAAAGAACAAACTTTACCTGATCATGTTAAAGCAAAGTTATTGGATGCACCTTTACAGCAGGATGTTGTATTTGGTGTGAAAGCAGAAGAGGTTTTAAAGAAAATTGAGGATAAGGCAAAATCTATGCAGACTGTCAAGGATTTTTTACAGGATGTTCATCGTGCTATGCTGCTGCAGTCATCACACTTGGGTTATCCTGCCGTCAGGCGGTCCCTGCAGTCTGCCTGAATTCCAAAGCCTTGGTCCGGCATCGGTTGTCGTCACTTCCCTGACGTCAGTGCGGCAGGGGTATAAAAGAGGCAGCCGACGCCATTTTCTCCAGTCTTTCTTGCCACGCGGTGCCCGAAGCAGAAGCAGTTCGCAAGTGCCGGTCGGCCAGCTCCTGAGATTTTCGAACAGAATTTCAGCCAAAGTCTTCTATAAAGCTAAGTACCCCGTTGGGGAAACTTTTCTTGCCTCAGACCGATGTCAGACAAAGTTAATAATTGTATTTCTTGTGGGAAGCAAATACCTCATAAGGATTTCCATTCTTATTCTATTCCTTGCCTGGGCCCAGACCACGACGTCTCTGGTTGTCGGTTTTGCACTAGGTTCAATAAACGCACTATTAAGTGTCGGACCGATACCGCCCGACATTATTTTGGCAGAAAATTCAACTACATCATGTCATTGGAACCTCCGACAACTGCTATTTTTAAAAAACGCAAGGACAAAGACAGGCAGCCTAGACCAGATACCGAGGTCTCGGTTAGGCCTGCCGCCGGATCTTCGGTATTCAGTGAGGCGCCTACGCAGCCCCTGACTACCGCAGACTTAGACAATGCGACTACCTCTCAGACAGAATCTACTGGGCCACTGGAGCCGGTTCCTCCTCAACTCGCGGACTCCAGCCCTGGCGGTGATCCGGAGACTATGAACAGGCCTTCGGTTTCAGAAGGCGTCTTTAAACCGACGACTCTCTCCATTAAGTCATGCGCTAGGCTTCCAAAGGTTAAGAAACCGGGTCCACAGACTCCCACACAGGCCCCTATGCCTAAAAAACAAATGCTCAAAATGGCGGAGGACCTGATTACCCTTATCAGAGGTTCCCAATCCCCTCCTGACAAAAGGCCTAGACTGGAGGAAGATTTACCTCCTTCTGACCAGGAATCCATTTCCTCAGCAGACTCTGAGGAACAGGATGACCCCTTCCCTCTTTATGAAGACTCAGATGCTGAGGAATCTATTCCCTCTGTTTCCCCCCCGAAGACTTCTCTTTTGGGGAAACCCTGCACACCATGAGAGAGCATTTCCACTGGGAAGGACAAGATTACTCTGACTCCAAGAAAAGACTCCGTGAGTTTCTTTTTCTACCTCAGCATAGACCCCTAGCCATTCCTCCTGTTTTAGACATTCTGGATTATGTCTACACTGAATCCAGTCTAAATCCAGATTCCTTACCTCCAGCACCACCTAAACCAGACAGATACTATCGAGTCCCTGACTCTCACCAGTTTTTATATAAAAGCCCTGCTGCAGACCCAGAAACAATTTCCCAGGGTCCCAAATGGGTTAAGGCCTCTTCTGCTAAGAATCCACTACCTGCGGAAAGAGATTCCAGGGCATTAGAAAGATGGGGGGGGAAAGTGTATACCACTGCCACTTCGGCTATGAGGGCATTAAACTGCCAATTCCACATGATTAAATACCAGCAATACTTGCTTACTCAGTTAAAACAGAAAATGATCCCTCAAACAGATTAACTAGATTTCAAAGGGATGCAGGATTTGTTGCATGCAGCAGAACAAGTGGGAAAACATACCTTGCAGTGTGGTTCTGATTCTTTGGAGGCCTCATGTAGAGCAACGGTCACAGGGTCTGTAATACGGTAATACGTAGGCATGCTTGGCTAAAAGAGCAGACCCTACCAGAACATGTCAAAGCAAAGTTACTGGATGCTCCACTGCAAAAGGATGCATTATTTGGTGTCAAAGCAGAGGAAGTTTTAAAGAAAATGGAAGAAAAAGCAAAATCAATGCAAACAGTTAAAGATTTTTTTACAGGTGCAACCTCCTCGCTTCAGCAGAAACTGGCCATCAAAAAACTGGTCCTTTCCTGCTTCAGACAGACCCCAAAGGGGTAGGTACAGACGCCCTAGGGGTAGAGGCCAGGCACAAGGTACCTTCAGGCCTAGACAATGGCAAACAACAACTCAGAGGGGGAGACGACAGATCTCAACCCTTCAGAAAACAAACTCAATGACTTTCCCCTTCGCCTGCCAAGCAAAATTGCCCAGGCAGCACCTCTAGGAGGAAAACTGGCTCTGTTCCCACAAAATTGGAATATCATAACAAAGGACAAATGGGTTCTGGATATTATTACCCGAGGCTACAGATTTCATTTTCACACTTTACCACGGATGAGAGGCATGCCAAATCTGCCAACAAACCAATGGGCAGAGGCACAAAAGCAAATTTCAGCTCTTATGAACATGAAAGCAATTCAAAAGGTACCTGCAAGAGAGCGAGGTCAAGGATTTTACTCTACTGTTTCTAGTACCAAGAAAGGACAAAGCCTGGAGACCCATCTTAGACCTTTCAATTCTAAACACGTACCTGGACATTCCCAAATTCAAAATGCTCACACTACAGCAGCTTCTTCCCATGCTGGGCAAGGAGTTTTGGCTGGTAACGTTGGACCTCCAAGAGGCATACCTGCATGTCCCCATCAGACAAGATTGCAGAAGATACCTCAGATTTTTGGCAGGCACAACCCATTATCAATTCTCTGCATTGCCCTTTGGCTTATCTACTGTGCCCAGAGTATTCATGAAATGCCTGGCATCAGTAATTGCATACTACAGACGAGGAATACAAATTTATCCATATCTGGACTGCCTGATCCAAGCGGACAGCAAAGACATCCTACTAAAGCATCTGGCATTTGTAACAAAGTTGCTAAGTTGCCTAGGGTACACAGTAAACAAAAAGAAATCAAAACTAATACCCTCACAAGAAATAATTTTCCTGGGTGCCAGCTTGAATACAATGGCCCAGATGGCTTACCTCACACCAGACAAGCAAAAACTGGCTCAGTACTTCAAAAAGATGGCAACTTCTACCCAGCTCACTGCAAGGAAATTCCTGCAGGCATTGGGGTACATGGCATCCTGCATTCAACTAATTGCATATGCAATACTGCATATGAGAACTACAATGGTACCTAAAAAGTGTATGGTCCCAACACAGACACAGCCTAGAAGCAAGTATAACTCTCATTCCCTGCCTTCAGAAAGAGTTTCTATGGTGGGCTCAAGCAAACAAGGGCCTTCCTTTTGTCTCACCTCCAGCAAACCAAACCTTAACAGATTCATCAGACTACGCCTGGGGTGCATACAGGGCAAATGGTCTGCAAACCAAAGGCAACTACACATCAATCAAAAGGAGATGCTAGCTGTAAAAAATGCACTAACTGCTTTCAAGGACCTCTTGCATCCAGGACAACTTCTAATAAGGACGGACAACACCACAGTTATGTGGTACATAAACAAGGAGGAACGCACTCCTACCCACTATGCAGACAGGCAATGGACTTGTGGAACACAGCATTAATTTACCAAGTACAACTGCAAGCACAGTTCCTGCCAGGAAAAGAGAACATATAGGCAGACGAATTAAGCAGAAATTTGACAGACCCTCACAAGTGGAGACTACACCCACAAGTATTCTCGATGATAACTCAAAGGTGGGGACCACCAGATATAGATCTGTTTGCCTCAACCAGCAATTGTCAGCTACAAAAATTTTGCACAAGGACTAATCCCCTGGCCTGGAAAGTGGATGCCCTATCATTCAGTTGGACAGCATTGTCAGTCTACGCCTTCCCACCTCTGCCTCTACTGACCCAGGTATTAGTGAAAGCCAGATCAGAGAGACCACAGATGATCCTCATTGCTCCGGACTGGCCACGTCAATACTGGTACCCACTACTACGAAACTTGACTCGCAGCCCTCCATGGATCTTACCTCAATTCCCTCTGCTGTTAACCCAACAAAACTCTCAGATCCCTCACAGTCAACTAAGGACCTTAAATCTAGCTGCATGGAAAATACCTTAAATTATCAAACACTTCTCTCAAAGGACGTCCAAAATGTCATTTTGGAGGCCAGGAGGCCCAGCACCAGAAAAACTTACTCAGACAAATGGAAAAGATTTTGTGTATGGAGCCAGGCCAGAAGCCTACATCCTGTCATCCTAAATATTCCGCACATACTCCAATACCTAGCTGAGTTGCTACACAAAGGCCTTTCCTTCTCATCCATAAAGATCCATGCTTCAGCCATTTCAGCTCATTATGATACGGTTCCTCCCATTTTCTCTCATCCTTTGCTAAGACGGTTTCTCAGAGGTGCAAAAAATATAAGACCCCCCAGAAAACCACCAACTCCAACCTGGGATCTAAATTTTGTGCTGGAAAAATTAAAACTTCCTCCTTTTCAAACCATCCTTTTCAGCAGAGCTTCAATATTTGTCATGGAAAACAGCCCTGCTGCTGGCTATCACCTCAGCACGCAGAGTCTCAGAACTGCAGGCTCTTATGGCAGTGGAACCTTTCATCATTTTCCATCAGGACATAGTATCTTTACGCACCAACCCTTCCTTCATGCCAAAGGTAGTATCCAGTGTGGCTCTCAGACCATACACTTGCCCACCTTTTATCCAAACCCACAGAATAAAGGGGAAAGACTCCTTCACTCTTTGGACATTCACAGACAGTTACGTTACTATTTGGACAGGACAAAGGCCTTCAGAAAATCTGACCAATTCCTTGTATCCTATGCACCAGGCTCAGAAGGAAAGGCTATTTCAAAACAGACCATCTCCAAATGGATAGCACATTGCATCCGCTTTTGCTACTCACACCATGAGAAAGCAGTGCCTGTTAGTATTAGGTCTCACTCTACCAGGGCTACAGCAATCTCAGCAGCCTTCCTCCGAGGAGTCCCAACAAAGGACATTCTGCAGGCAGCTACCTGGAGTTCAGTGCACACCTTCACCAAGCATTACCACCTTCCTCTGTACTCAAAAACCAGAGCTGGGTTTGCCACTGCAGTTCTGCAGGGCATCTTAGCTGCACCTAACCCAGTTTAGTTCCTACCACCCAACCATAGCTTTGGGACTCTACCCAAGTGTGATGACTGCAGCAGCATAGCACAATGAACATAGTACAGTTTTGTACCTACCATAAATGTAGATGTTCGAGTGGTTATGCTGCTGCAGTCCAGGTTACCCTCCCTCCATCCCCTCTATCTCACAAGGCTTTTCTTATTCCTCCATGTACATCAACCTTTGGGATGCATGTCTGTATGGTGTATTTGCTTACAACTAGTACTATTGTTTTTCACTAAGGTATATTTTGCAGCTTCTTATTTTGCCTTCTTGGTTTGGGGGCACCTGACATCTGGGGCAAGAAAAACTTAAGAAAATGGCGTCTGCTGCCTATTTTATACCCCTGCCGCACTGACGTCAGGGAAGAAGCGACGACAACCGACGCCGGACCAAGGCTTTGGAATTCAGGCCGACTGCAGGGGACCATCTGACGGCAGGATAACCCAAGTCTGATGACTGCAGCAGCATAACCACTCGAACATCTACATTTGTGGTAGGTACAAAACTGTACTTTCAGCCCCCTCGCTTCAGCATAAATTGGCCAACCAAAAACTGGTCCTTTCCAACTTCTGACAGACCACAGAGGGGCAAATACAGACGCCCAAGGGGCAGAGGTCAGCCACAAGGCTCTTACAAGCCTCGATAATGGGGTGCCACAACCCAGAAAGGAGGAGAAGACAAGTCTCAAACTATCAGAAGACAATCATAATGACTTACCCCTCAGACTGCCAAGCAAATCCCTCTTGGCAGCTCCCTTGGGAGGAAAACTTGCACTTTTTGCAGGCAATTGGCACATCATCACAAAAGACAAATGGGTCCTAAATATTGTATCTCGAGGATACAGGTTCCACTTTCACACTTTACCAAGGATAAAAGGGATGCCAAACCTGCCAGCAAATCAATTTGCAGAGGCTCAAAGACAAATTACAACACTCATGGACATGAGAGCCATTCAACAGGTTCCTACGCAGGAACAAGGACAAGGATTTTACTCAGGACTCTTTCTGGTTCCCCGATAGGACAAAGCCTGGAGACCCATTCTGGATCTTTCAATTCTAAACACATACCTGGAAGTACCCAAATTCAAGATGCTCACACTACAGAAACTTCTTCCCATGCTGGGCAAGAAGGCTTGGCTAGTAATGTTGGACCTCAAGGAGGCATACCTGCATGTCCCTATCAGACAAAATTGCAGAAGATACCTCCGATTTATAGCCGGTTCAACTCATTACCAATTCTCTGCACTGCCCTTTGGCTTATCTACTGCGCCCAGGGTCTTCACAAACTGCCTGGCACCAGTAATTGCATACTGCAGACAGAGGAATTCAAATATATCCATACCTGGACGACTGCCTTATTCAAGCAGAAGAGCAAGGACATTCTTCTAAAACATCTGGCATTTGTAAAAAAAAAAAAAAAAACCTACCAAATTGCCTAGGGTACACAGTAAACGAAAAGAAGTCAAAACTAGTGCCCTCACAAGACATAATATTCCTGTGTGCCAGCTTAAATACAACGGCCCAGATGGCTTATCTCACGCCAGACAAGCAAGGACAACTGACTCAATACTTCAAAATGATGGCAACAAAGACCCAACTCCCTGCAAGAAAAATTCTGCAGGCCTTGGGATTCATGGCATCTTGCATACTACTAATACCATATGCAAAACTGCATATGAGGAGATTACAATGGTACCTGAAAAGCGTATGGACTCAACACAGCCACAGCTTGGAAACAATAATACCACTCATTCCCTGCCTTCAACAGGAGTTTCTATGGTGGGCTCAGGCATGTCACCTCAACAAGGGTCAGCTTTTCACCTTACCCACAGCCAGGCAAACAATAACAGATGCATCGGATTACGCTTGGGGAGCACACATGGCAGGACGGTGTATTCAGGGCAAATGGTCTGCCGATCAAATGCATCTCCACATCAATCAAAAAGAGATGCTAGCTGTACAAAATGCCCTAACAGCTTTCAAGGACCTCCTACATCCAGGACAACTTCTAATAAAGACGGACAACACCATAGTGATGTGGTACATAAACAAGCAAGGGGGCACGCATTCCTACCCCCTATGCAGGCATGCAATGACCTTGTGGAACACAGCACTGACCTACCAAGTTCAACTACAAGCACAATTCCTGCCAGGAAAGAAAAATACATTGGCAGATGAACTAAGCAGAAATATCACTAGATCCACAAGTATTCACAATGATAACTCAAAACTGGGGGAGCCTAGACATAGATCTGTTTGCCTCCTCCCAAAACTACCAACTACGGAAATTTTGCACAAGGACATACCACACACTAGCTTGGAAAGTGGACGCCCTCTCATTCAGTTGGAAAACATTAACAGTGTATGCCTTTCCTCCACTGCCTCTTCTGGCAAAGGTGCTGCTGAAAGCCAGATTAGAGAGGCCACAAATGTTACTCATTGCTCCAGACTGGCCACGCCAACACTGATACCCAATATTAAGGAACATGGCTCAAGGCCCACCATGGATTTTACCTCAGATTCCTCACCTGCTGACTCAGCAAAACAATCAGATTCTACACAGCCAGCTCAAGACTTTAAATCTGGCTGCATGGCAGATTACCTAAACAACCAGTCAACACTTCTCTCTAAAGCTGTTAGATGTCATTCTGGAGGCCAGGAGACCCAGCACCAGGAAAACCTACTCAGACAAATGGAAAAGATTCTGCGCCTGGAACAAGGCTAAAGGCCAAAATCCTCTTGTCCCAAATATTCCTCAGTTTCAACAATATTTGACTGATATGTTGCACAAAGGCCTTTCCTTTTCATCTATTAAGATCCACGCTTCAGCTATTTCAGCTCATTACAACACGGATCCTCCTATATTTTCACATCCATTACTAAGACAGTTCCTCAGAGGGGCTAAGAACATAAGACTGCCTCAGAGAGCACCAACACCAACTTGGGACCTCAATTTTGTTTTGGAAAAAGTTACACTACCGCCCTTCGAACCAGCTTTTACAGCCGATTTACAATTTTTATCATGGAAAACTGCCCTGCTGCTAGCAATAACTTCAGCACGAAGAGTCTCAGAGCTACAGGCCCTAATGGCAGTGGAGCCTTTCATCAGTTTTCATCAAGACAGAGTTTCTTTACGAACTAGCCCCTCCTTTATGCCAAAGGTGCCTTAGAAGATTTTACAGGCTGAGCCTTAGCCGGTGAATCTTGAGGTTTAAGTAAACCTCTAAGGATCAATTTATTTTTGTGCTCCTGCAGGATTCTTGGACTGAATGCATGGCAAATGGAGCAAGAGTCCTGCAGGTGCACGGCGCCCTGACAATAAACACAAGTGTGACCATCTGTCAGAGACATCTTCTGACAGCATGAGTCACACTTCTTGAATCCGGACGGCTTAGGATCCTTAGACATATTGACAGGCATGAATGGTTTGGTTTAGAGCCACACTGGGTACCACCTTTGTATTTCTATATGATGCATTTGCTTACAGCTGTAGCTATTGTTTTCTACTTATGTATTTTACTTAGGATTATGTATTGCCTTCCTATTTGGGGGCACCTGACATCTGGGGCAAGAAAAACTGAAGAAAATGGCGTTGGTTGCCTCTTTTATACCCCTGTCACACTGACGTCAGGGAAGAAGCGACCGCAACCGACGCTGGACCAAGACTTTGGCACTCAGGCCGACTACGGGACCGCCTGATGGCAGGATAACCCAAGTGTGATGACTGCAGCAGTGTGAACACTCTAACATCTACATTTATGGTAGATACAAAACTGTACTTTTCACTGGGTCCTAAAGGTGTTAAGGCCTCAACAGCAAAAAATCCTACCCCCTCTGACAGATTCCAGGGCACTGGATAGATGGGGAAAGAAGGTTTACACATCTGCAACCTTGGCAATTAGGGCCTTAAACTGCCAGTTTCATATGCTCAAGTATCGACAACATGTTATGGGATTACTGAAACAGAAAATTGTTGATTTCTGAATGTGCAGAAAGTAAAGAATTGCAGGAATTATTGCATGCAGCAGAACAAGTTGGAAAGCATTCTTTGCAATGTGGTTTTGATTCCTTAGAGGCCTCCTGCAGGGCCACAGTTACTGGATCTGTGATTAGGAGGCATGCCTGGCTAAAAGCAAAATTTGCCTGATCATGTTGAAGCTAAATTGCTGGATGCACCTTTACAGCATGATACTCTGTTTTGGTATTAAGGCAGAAGAGGTTTTAAAGAAAATGAAGACAAAGCCAAGTCTATGCAAACTGTAACAGACTTCTTACAAGTGCAGCCACCAAGATTCAGCAGACACTGGCCTACAAAAAATTGGTCCTTTCCTGTGTCCGACAGAGCTCCACAGGACAAATCCAGGCGCCCTAAAGTTTCTAGATACCAATCACAGGATTCTTACAGGTTAAAGCAATGGGGGTGCTTCTACCTCTAAATCTGGAGGAAATAAAGCGCAACCCTACAGTAAACAGTCTTAATGACTTCCCTCTGCCATCACCAAGCACATCTTTTGGCAGCACCCTTAGGGGGAAAATTGGCACTTTATGCTCAAAATTGGCAGTTAATAACCCAGGACAAATGGGTGTTAAACATAGTATCTCAGGGATACAGATTCCTCTTCCACACTCTGCCAATTGCAAAAGGTTGGCCAGATCTGCCAAAAAAATCAATGGGCAGAGGCACAGTAACAAGTTACGTCCCCCATGGATATAAGGGCTATTCAGCCAGTGCCAGAACAGGAAAAAGGACAAGGGTTTTATTCAAGACTGTTCTTGGTACCCAGAAAAGACGAGGCCTGGCACCCAATACTGGATTTATCAATTTTGAACACATTCCTGGACATTCCAAAATGCTAACTTTGCAGCAGCTTCTGCCCATGCTGGGCAAGAAAGCTTGGCTGGTGACATTAGACTTGAGGCATACCTGCATATCCCAATAAGGGAATCATGCAGAAGATACCTCCCTTTCAAGGCTGGCTTTATGCATTACCAATTCTCTGCACTTCCCTTTGGCTTGTCTACTGCGCCCAGGGTCTTTACAAAGTGCCTGGCACCAGTAATTGCTTTTTGCAGACAGAGGTATACAAATCTATCCTTACTTGGACTGTCTCATTCAAGCAGAGAACAAGGACATTCTTCAGCATCTGGAGGTTGTGAAAAGGCTTCTAACATGCCCAAGGTACACAAATGAAAAGAAATCACAACTGGTACCGTCTCAAAAGATAACATTCCTAGGTGCAAGCTTGAATACAACTGCCCAGATGGCTCTCTTTGGCTGATATGCAGATGCATTTGTTTTGGGGTCCATATGCCCTGAATGCATTTTCCCGCCAGACAAACAAAGGCAACTGACTATTTACTTCAAACAGATGGCAACAAAAACCCAGTTATCTGCAATACAAATTCTGCAGGCTTTGGGGTTCATGGCATCCTGCATTCTACTGATTCCATATGCAAGACTGCATATGAGGAAACTACAGTGGTACCTAAAAAGTTTATGGAGTCAACATTGCCACAGTCTGGAAACAGTGATTCCTCTCATTCCCTACCTAGAACAGGAGTTTCTTTGGTGGGCAAAGGCAGGTCACCAAAACATGGGACGGGCCTTCACTCTAGCCCATGTCAGCCAAACCTTAACTGCAGACGCATCAGACTATGCATGGGGGGCCCACCTGGCGGGAAGATGCATTCAGGGCATATGGACCCCAAAACAAATGCATCTGCATGTCAACCAAAAAGAGATGTTAGCTGTTCAAAATGCCCTGACAGCCTTCAAGGACTTACTTCATCCAGGACACTACTAATAAAG